>NW_013669860.1:42447-90410 GCF_000517525.1 Limulus polyphemus
AGTCTTTGGTTAAAAAAGTAAAAAAAAAGTAATCCTCACCTTCCTTTCTCCATTGCATTTTTATTATTATTTTTTAATATATATATTTATAAAATTTGTTATATCTATATATAATTTAATAGTTATATTTATTCATTTTAGCACCTAGTTGGGTGAAAAGTTTTGACATAAAGTTAAAAAATATATAAATATATGCAAAAGAAAAATTCTTCTTCATTTGTATGTTAAAAAATATTAAGAATTAAATTCAAGAACTTAGCCACTACTAGTATGTCAGATGATTATTTTTAAGATATATTTTATTGGCCTATATTGTCCAGTTTGTGAAATCTAATAAAAATTATTTTTGTCCACTTAAAGTTTAGGTTCCTGAAACATAAGGTTTTGTGAAAACTAATATAAAGAATACCATTCCTGAGTTTTTGAAGGTGCAAAATATAATAAAATAGTTGACACTGTTATATTAGTAAATGTACTGAACTAAACATTTAGAATGTAAACCAGACTTGACTGTCTTTTTTTTTTGTCCATTTAATGTTGGAATTAGCAAATTTTGAATCACAAAATGTAAGTACTTTATAATTAAAGCTGAAAATGTAAATAATTGAAGGTAGTTTGTCAGAAGTGATGACCAATTTTTCTTCTCTCTATATTGTTTTTTTTTTTTCAATGTAATTTTGAATAATACTCTTAAGTAAAAAGTGTGTTTGTTTTCAAAGTACAAAGCTGCCCAATGGGTTATGTGCACTGTGCCCACAACAAGGATCAAACCTCAAGTTTACCACTGAGTTACCAGGGAGCTGAGTAAGAAGTACAGTCAATATATATATATATATATATAGTATGTGTGTGTGTGTGTATGTATGTATATATACTGAATGAATAAAAATAGAAATATGTTTCTCATTTACCAGGTGGGGGTCATCTTTAGAGTTTACAACTGTAACTAAAAAAAGTTAAAAATACCTTAATAATCTCTGAATTTTATCATCTCATTGCAGAAGCTTACACTGCTTGTAACGTATAATGAGATAAAGTATAATATGTGTTCTTTCATGCTGTTGGTTAAAATAAGAAAAATTAACTACAAGTTAGTTAACAAGTACTATAGCCAATAGAAGTCACCTCAGTATTTTATTATTTACATTACTAGGTTGAGTTATTTTTGTTTCACTCTGAGTAAGTACCTTGCTCTAATCAGCATTTAATATTGATTAGAAAATCCAACCAATATGTTGTAGGAAGAGTATAGACAGGTTTACTGTAAAATAAAGAACTAAAGCATCAACACTCTGTAACAACTGCCAAAGTGTATAAAGAAAAGAAGTTAGATATTTTTTTACATAATTAGAACTGTTTTTTGAAAAATGTATAATGTAGGTAGGACTGTAATAGTCATGCTAACCTGTGTAGAAGCTTTCATAAAAAAAATTAAAACTGCTGTTGGACATGAATTATTTTGTGTGACGTGGTTGGTTAAAGCATCTATTTAGCAAGAAGAATCTTGAGTTTAAGCCCCATTCAAGCTGGGTTTTCATTTTATCAAAAGCACAGATAACCCATTGTGCAGCTTTGTGCTTAAAAACAAATAAAAGCTTTCTCAAAAAAAGTTAAGGGATTGTGTGTCACCATTTCATATCTGTCAATGTCAGATTTCAAAATAAGGGAGACCTTTTTTTTTAATAGCTATAGTTTCACTTTCCATAATATAGAAAATTTTGTTATTCTCATTGATTACTTTTCTGCAATTTCTGAGAATTTACCTGATGCCCAACTGTTGAACTTATCACAAAAAATGAGGTGAATCCAATTACAGAAATACATTAGAAGATGTGTTCCATGAAATGCTCAGGACTCTGTTAAAAAAAAAGGTGGGGAGAGTTGACTGGTATACTCTTCAAAATTCTGTAGTTAAACAATGGAATTAGTATGCAGTTAACTATATGTATAACAGCATAAAAGTTTTATAATTTACTATACAGATGAACTTGGTATAAATATTACACTATTTTTTTATTCCACCATATTCTAGCCCAAACTAACTATAACTTATAAAGAAGGGTAGATATTAAGGTAGATAGATCAGTAGATTGAGAACATAAACAGTCAACACCTGACAGCACCCACACAGCTATAGCCTGTTAGTCTCACCCTTGCCTAGCACATTTTCTGACCTAACTATTTTGTAACACTTAATTATATGACTGTATTTAATGTTTGAAAATGTATCAGGTAGATTTCAATGATTTTGTTTATAGGTCGAGACATGTGACTCCTTTTATTCTAGCTTGTTTGTAGTTCTGGACTACAAATGAAATCACGTTGCTTATTCAGATTTTTCGTGTTATTGTTAGAGTTTGGTTTTCAAATTATGAAAAATCTAAATATTTAGATATACCTTTCATTATGTAAATAACTAAATTAGAGTTTTACTTGTTTTTTGTGTATTATGCAAATGATATTTGTTTGCTTTTTTTGGATCAAAATATATTATGTTAACTCCATATAAAGTCCTCCTGTATCCAGCGTTAATTTTATGAATTTACAATGCTAAAATCTGGGGTTTCATTCCCTGCAGTTGACAGAGTACATATGGTCCATTGTGTAACTTTGGATGAAAAAACAGTAACAACACTGTGTAACTATCACTTGGTAATTCTGTTAAGAAAATGACAGTTGCCCTCATGTATACCTCCGAGATATCAGGGTTGTGTATAACTGGCAGTTGCATGATTTCATGATATGGGAACAATATTTATATTATGTTATCATGCAGACTTTTCTCATAGTAGATCATTAGGTCCTTTTATAGGAGGATCTTGGACTTATTACATGTTTCACTTCATTTGGAGAGAGAGCTGGTGTTATTGCTATTCAATTATACTCTTTTTTTTGCATCCCATTACAATCATAAAGTATTCTTTTGTATCATACTTAATTTCCTGTATTGAAGTGTATTACATTAAAAATACAATCATTTATCATTCACAGTTGTGTGTATTTATAGAAGCAGTACATTCAGTCTTTTCACTTCGAAGCCAAGCACGGCCTAGTGGTTAGCATGCTCAGAGGGTTTAAGGTTCAGAGCCCCTTGTTGCAAAAATGCATTTTACACTTTGGGGCCATGAGTATGCTATAAGAGAAACTTTCAAATGTGGTCATGTAACAGAGGAATCATGTCATTTTTACCATAACGAGTTAGGTATGTTTCGGACTCAATGCATGTTTCTTTGTAACAGCGGATATATTAACAGAAATGGTTGAAATTGAGAGTTGAATCATGATTTATTTTTATTTTTCAAATTGTCAAAAATTTAACATAGACAAAGTTTAAAATATTACGAGGTAGAAAACATTGTAATGTGGCATAATGATGATTATTTTACATTTTAAAGTCTGAGCTACAAGTTAACCTGTGGTATCCAGGTATAACAGTGTTTTTTAATAATGTTAATTTGTTTTGCAGATGCTTTGCGATCTATTTATACAGTCTTAGTCTAGACTATTCATTTGTGCACTTATAATTAAAGAATTGGGTTTTTATGATTTTTATTCTCAGTGTAAGACTATCCAACTTGTAGAATCATATGGATTGTATTAAGTAAATTCTTTTCTTTTCTTATGTATGCAAAAGCTAATAACAAAATGGATAAATGTATGAGATTAGCAATGGATTTCTGATTGTGCCCATGCTCTCCGTTATAGATTTCTGCCTACACCTGTAAATCTGTGGTATTACAAACGTTGTGTTAAACACTTTTCTATTATCATTATGCAGGTTTAAAATCTATTTATACAACACTTATATAGTAATATAATTCCTCAAAGAAACATTATTTTGATACAGTTGATGAAATATAATTTGCATTTAATTTATTTGTATTATGTTATCATGCAGATTTTTATCAAAATAGATCATTAGGTCCTTTTATATGAGGATAGATGGATAGAAGAAGTGTTATTCTGTCCAATAGCCTGGGATGTCAAATTTAATAATAACTTTATGTTTAATGGGTCAGAAAGATTGTATCACAGTTATCTGTGATAAATAGTGTTACTTTGTATCATTGGGAAACTGGATATACAAATTAATGAATGTTCTGGAAATCAGGAGTGGCTTGCAGTTAATATTATGTAGAAGGCCAGTGATTTTTTTAATCCCACCCACAAACATTGAAAACAGTAAAATCGGTACAGTAGAACCTTAACATTAAGGAAACCCTTTTGATTGCATCCAAATGCTCTTAATATCAAAAATGAGCTACGTAAAGCTGGATTCCATATTGACCATACTAAATTTCTGAATTTTAAGGCTCCCCATTTTCTTTGGTGTATGCTGGACATGGGTGTTTGTGAGTTGCACATTGCCATGACATGGAGAGTTGTCAACAGGAAGTCGCAGGGGTGGATTAGCTGTGCCATTTTTTCCTTATTATTGGTCACAAAGTTTCAAAGTACTTCTCTTCAGAGTTTGAACTGCTAAACATTTCACATTTATTTTCTGTGTTTATTTTACTGTCAAAAACTGAAGTAGAAATCTGCTGAAAATAAAGCAACAAATCACTGCTTGTGTCATTAGAATGTTTATGTGACACCGTAATACAATACTCTCGAGAGCAACAAAGTACGTGCACAAAAATAAGCCAATTTGACTCCTGCTTCAAGAAGATCATGTGGAATTTATCAGCTTATGTATCCTACAGTGTTTACAATGAGAATTCCTTAGAGTAATAAGATTACACTTTGAAGCTGTGAAAATGTTTATTACAGTATTTGGTTCAGAGCCAATCCAATAAACATTGCAAGTATTTGAATATTGGTCATCTTTTTGAGATGTTCAAAATTTAGCAGTATATTGTACAGGCATATAAAGATAACTGCCTGCTTTATAAAGTACCTGTATAGAAAACAAGACTATAGACACTGCCCTTAATCCAGAATATTGAGGTGTCCATTATTGTGATATTTATTTTGGTTACAAATAGTAGAAAAAAGAAAGAGACTGAAAAGGTCTGACCTTAATGGCATGGTGCATGTTGTTTCAAGGTGTCTATTAATTGAGGCTCTACTGTATTTACTTTAGGCATCTCGATTTATTTCTGCATAAATTTGAGTTGTTGACCTTTCAAAGCTATATGCTCATATGTAACTATGTCATGCCAGAAAGACCTAGTTATTATTCAAGCCAGTGATGTATGGTAAGCAACATTATAGAGGAAGCAATGATACATAAGGGGTGGAGATGGGAGATATGGGGAGTTGAGAACATGTGCAAGCAAGTCAAACCAAGACTACAACATCTATTATGAGCAGTTGTTTGAAAAAATAAAATGGAAGTTCTGTCATAATAATTAATTAAATGCATCTTTTATAATTGTTTTAAATAATAAACAAATTAAAGTAACACAAAATCAGAAGTGACATCACTCAAAGTGTGTTGAATATTCATTAAAAAGATCAGACCATGTTCTTTGAGAAATACTTGGTTTGGGACTGGTCAGATAAAGTTCTTATTTGTTGTCTGGCCTAATGATGTCTCATTCTCAACATTTGCTGTTAAATTTGGTGATGGGGGGGGGGGGGTTATTTTGGTGGGGGTTCTGTGTGTATTGCCAAAGAGTTAATTTTTTTACTCTATGAGGGATGCATTTAAACATAAAAAAATTTTCCATTTTATTTTAAGTTTTAGAAATACAGTATAATTATATTATATCAATGGATTGAAAACCAATTTTAACTAACCAAGTAGTGCTTGGTTTGTTTGGCCTATGAGCACATCACTGGTTCCAAAATAATCTCCAAATCAAGATAAATTGTTACATTTATTAACCAAGTCACTGCACATCATGTAATGAAACTCATTTTAATGTTTGCAATCTTAAAAACACCGAATAATCACAGAGTTTTTAAACTTGTACCAGCCCTTGAACACTACACCTTCCAAGACTAACAAGCTCCACCTAATTGCAAACTTTTCTTTGGATGTTTTTAAAACCTACATTCTGATTGATGCCATTAGCTCTGCAGTTGGTTTAAAAATCCTTGTTAAGCTCAGTAAGAAGGCTCAGCCTTTTCTGTCACAGGAAGAAGAATTTGTACTGATAAAAAAAGGGCTAAGAGGCACAACTACTCTGTACCTTTGCCACAAGATGCCACCAAGATGAATGACATATAGCAGGACAAGAAGACTTTTGAGCAGTTTGCTTTAAAAAGATGCAGTTTTTCAAGAAGTTTATACCCAAAGCAAAGAAAATATAGGTATTAGTAAACAAAATAAATATTTTATTTGCTCAAAATCTTTTAGGAGACATGTCCGTCTTTTTGATACCTTAACTCCACTTGCGTAATAGTTTTTCTCAACTTCTCCCTTCTGTATGAGCAATTTTCACTAACTACTAGCCTTGATTTAGCCCACGTACCCTCAAGTGATTTCAGGTAGTACAGCTGTGCTGTAGCATGCAACAACCCTCCATCAATAGGAGTATGACATACTCTCTTAGTGCAGCTGACTCCCTCTATACAGTAGAGCACTCTCATTACTTTTTGATTTGGCATTCCAATGTGCAGTTGTGCTTGATATTCACTCAATGTTTCATATTATCTTGTGTAATTCCACATAATACCACTTACTGATCCAGCAACACTTAATACTTCTATGGCTTTGGTTTTCACACTTTTGTCAGACAAGGTTTTGGCCTTGGTGCATTGTGAGTCATAGTCTATAATGTAGTCACCTAAGTATCCAGAAACCTGAGCAGATTTATCATTTTCCTGGAGAATCTGTTCCTGAAGAAGAAGATTTGGACAGCCTTTCCCCACCTCCTGCCTTAGCTGTGCCTTCCCATTCTATCCCCTATCAATCTACCTTGTACTTCATCTGCATTTTTGCCATGATTTCTCAGGTATGTTACCTCTTGTCTCTTTTCTTTTTGTCTTATGATTCCTCCTCCTCCGTTCTTCATTCTGCCCTGACATCAGATTATTTACTGTTTTTTTTCCCCTCACTGACATTTGAGTCCATGCTGAACAGTTTCTTACCCAATTATGTTCAGGTGCGAACATGCCTTGGCTCCCTTGTTTGTCTGACTCTCATGCTTTGGCACAAGTCAAAATTTCTGCTTTTGAATTCTCAGACCATAGTCTCTGATATAGGCATGGTGCTCTGATCCTGCACTACACTATCATTTTCCCCTGCTCAGTTCTCCCATCTCTATCTCACCCTCAATACCATCCTCTGTTATCTCTTCTCCATTTACCTCCTTTTCAGGCTATCCACCATTCCCCTGACTTTGTTGGTGCACTTATCTTCCTCAGTCTTATCCCTTCATACATGGCTTCTTTTTGTTGGGATCTCCTTGGCAGGGACACTCTCTTGTCACATATGTGTCTACCTGCTTCCTGTTTACGTTATCTCCGTTTGGCTCCTTTCTTGCCCCAGTCAGTTTTTGAGGATCTCCCTGATATTTTAGTAATGGGTGGAGGCTGCATATCAACATTCCTTCCTTGTTTCTCATCTTTATCTATCCTCTCCTACTCCTGTTCCCATGTCTTGCCCCCTCCATCCTTTCCTCTACCAGTACCAACTTCCCAGGTTTCTGCAGTGAGTCACCAAATTGCCCATTGCTGCATTTTACGACACCAGTTTCATCAGTGACTATCTCGTGGGTTCTGGCACTGTGGGATAATGGTTGCTAGGGTTGCTCATTTGTGATTATCTTTCACCATGGACACTTGTGTTCTTCAGATTATAACAGAAGGACTGTCCCTTTGGTTTTCCACTCCTCCCTCTTTATTCCCATGCCCTGTTTCTTCCCCTCCCCCCCCTCCTTGGGATCCACTTTCTTGCCAGTGTCTTTTTGAGGTGATCTGAGATCTCTTGAACAAGGATGCTATAGAACAAGTGTTTCACCCTTCTCAGGGTTTTTATACCTAGCTGTTCACTGTTTTCTGTTATTGATCTCTCCAACTTCAACTGCTTCAGCAACTTCCCATGGTTCACCATGGAGTCTTTCCTCGTCCTCCAATAGTTGTTTACTCCATGTCTATGTATGACCAAGGTTGACATCTCAGATGCTTACTTTCATATCCCAATATCTCCATCATCCAGACATTACCTTCAATTTGTTCACAGGAATTGGGTGTTTCAGTTCTGTGCTCTACCATTCAGTCTGGCATCAACACCATATGTCTTTTGTTGCGTGGTCAGAACCTTTGCTTGCTATAGTCACAACCAAGGTTTGCAGTTTCATCATTATATGGATGACTGTCTCCTTTTATCTCCTTCTCAACAAGTCTCTCACAACCATAGTCATTTCCTCCTATAGGAGGCAGCTTGTGTGGCATGTCTTGTCAAATGGATAAGTCCCATCTTGCCCCCACATAGTATCTTATTCATCTGGGGGTGTTTATCAACACCTACCTCAGAGGGTTCAGCTTTCTCCTCTTTATTTGAGGGTGATGAAGCTCTTGGTTTTTCAAATCCAAGTCTTCTTTTCCTGTGCAAGAGGTTCTCTCTCTTTTGGGGGCTTTCGTGGAATTCTTCATACCTTGGGGTTGTGCACACTCATCATACTTTTAAGCATTGAGTTACTCTTAACATTGTTCACATGAAAATTTGGTTTAGATATGCTTTTTGCCGATATGTCAGTGCTAACTCAGGAAACGATAAAATAGCATACTAATACTTATATCTGTAGCTATATTACCTCATTACCTTAGATATAAGGATGTTAGAAACTACTACAAGCTATTGAATTGTTAACACGTGCATGATTTTCAGTAGTTATAGTTACACTATATATGGAATTGTATGTATATCCACTTTTATTTGAAGATTACATTAAGTTATTGAAATCAGACACAGTTTCATAGTATAATAAATGTTACATGCAAATCTTACACCCATTATTCACATAGGCAATAAGTAATATGCTGTATGCATTCTCTTTAAATTTCGGTATTGGTTAGCCCTGTGGTAGAGCTATGAATTTCATAGCTGGGATTATGAGTAGCAATAAATCCCTTAACATGGGTGATGGGGCTACTGACTGGGTTCCTTCTATCTGATCATTGGTTCAAAATGAGGGATGATGGCAGATTGCCTTAGTAACTTTGCCATAAATACAAAAACAAATACTCTTTACATTTCATGTTTCTCACAATTCCTTGAGAACTTTTATCTTAAGTCAGTTAACCTGGTCAATACAGTAACTGTGATACCATAATACACTTTGATTTAAAAGTGCCATTGAAGTATTAAATTGTTAAAAAGTTAGATTGTTATTAAGTACACATTAAGAATTTAATTGGATGTCTCAAAAATATTGTCATTCAAAGTTATATCTAACTTCATATACAGTCAACTTTAATAACATTTCTGTATCCCAATAAACCCCCATGCCTGGGCTTTAATGTAAATCACTAGAAAAAGGAGATGCAGGATTTGTTAGGTCTAATGTACTTACTGAATCTCATTGCTTAATTAGCTCTGTCACGTTCATATGGTGTCCCATAACTTTCTTGAGTTAATTATAAATGTATAATGATTGGAATTGTATAATACATTGTTGTGTAAGTGAAATGAAGAGAAATTATCTTTCAGGATGAAAGGCTGTCCTTTTTGTGAAAACATAATAATTTTAAACAATGAAATTGAAAATTAAGTATTCATTTTTAACTTTTACTTTATAGTATGGGTAAAAAGAACAGGATAGACATAAAGTGTGCAGTTGTTTTTTGATATTATAGTTTTATTATTTACAATATGGATCATTTTCAATTATATCAACTGTGGTTAGGGAAACTGGAATTGATTATATATAAAGCATGAATTAATTATAGTTAAGCCTACCTAGTGGTTACTGCTTTGGGCTCATAGTGGAAAGTTTGCAGGTTCAAGGCTTGCCTGGTACGTATTATTGAGTAAGAAGCTTTACTCCCATTTGCTTCAATCTACCCAACTATATGATGGGTACCAGTAAATGTTATGGGGTTAACCTGCAAGGGACTGGCATCCCATCCAGGGGGTATGTGCATAGGAAACTTGAGTTTACTCATAGCCCTATTTGCCTTTTAAAGGAATGACAAGGGTTAAGGTACTTATTTTATTATATGAATAATAGTAAAAGTAATTTAATACTCATGAATATGATGAGTAAACATGCCTTGCTCATACTCCTCAATACATGGAGTATAAAAGTTTAGTATCTCTGTTTAGTCATTTGACATTTTTCTTGGCAAAGGACCACATTCTTTGTCATGCCAAATTTTAGTTTGCAGGAAATAGTTTATTGCACAGTTAGTGTGTTAATGCTTTACCTGTATTAATGATAACTTGTGGGATTTCATTCTGTCTTAAAATGAAGACAGTTTCTGTAAAAAGAAAAGGTGAGAATGGAGATACTGCTGATGGTGAAGATGCTCTTATTTGTTAATAAATCCAAAGGAAAAAGACATTTCCAGTGAAGATGATAGCTGAGAGTAAACAGTGTAACATAAAAGAAGAATTAAAGGGCAAATATTCTTTTACCCAAGGTAGTCATTCCCTGGTTTGGCATATATTTTTAGTCTGAGCTGATGATAGTGAAATATAAAAAAAAAAAAAATCACTGAAATTAATAAGCAAGTATCTGAGGAATAAATATACTTCTAAAGAAACTGAACAAATGATTTACTTTAAAAAAAGTTTTGAGACTATTTACAAGGATTAACATTATCCCATAACTGAGACATGATCCTATTCACAAATGCATTAGTTAACAAACAAGTAAAATTTAATGTCCAAAATTAAGTATAACAGATGACTTGGAAGCTCTCCAAGTCACTGAGTAAAAAAAAGAAAATGCTTACTATTTGACTGTTTGATAAAATTTTTTATTATTGCAAAAAATAAAAAAACAACTAACTGTGTTAAGCATGCATGTGTTTGAATGATGAATCCCAAAGTCCCACTGTGTAGTTAGCTTGTTCTTCCTCTGTGCTTTGGTGATCACTGTCTACCCAGAATATCTACACTTTAGAACTGACATGAAACAAAACAAAAACCTTGTCGGCCATACCAAAAGACTATGCCTTGACAGTCATGGAGAGGTCTTTTCTGAATCATTGTGTGCTGAATTGAATGAGTTAGAGAGTACTCCTCCATGAACAATCTGATTGCATCATGAATGTTAATGGAGGGTTGTCCATGATGGCTGTTGCATGTATGAACTTTTTTGCTGTTGTAGGACAGGTCTTGAGATTGACCCCAAATAATTTTGCCCTATCATCATTTTCCAGAATTGCTTTGCCCATTTAAGGTTGCTATTTTAAATTTTGTACATCTTAGTTTCAACTGATATGTCATAAAAGCCAGATAGCATTGCAGGTGTTAAGGTTATTTCAGAGGTCAAATTGGCTTAATTTTCAGGACATACAACTTGTGTAGTTCAGAATCATAATTAATTTTGAATTTATATATCAATTTTTTTTTAGTCTAGTGAAAACAATGGGCAAAAAATTATTTAATAAGTAAGTTGCCAGTGACTAAGTTTGATTTGTAGCTGTACAATTGACTTTTTTTTTTTTGGTTCTTTATGCAAAGACAGATATAAGTATGCTTACCATAGAACCCTATTCATAAAATTGTACAATATACACTTTTGTGATTTTCAGATGCGATTACTTGTGCTAAGTATCTCAGAAAAAATTTTGGCACACTGTCTTTAATGATTTTTTGTCCAAATGCAAAATCTGATTCTTCATTGTTGAATTTTTCTTTTATGGAATATTTTTGACCAACACAACTGTTGGAGAGTTGAAGAGCTAACTGAGAAATTATCATCAGATAGAGCCTACAAGTTGAAATGATTCATTCATTTCTAAAATAGTATTATTATTACCACTGGTAATAATAACAGAATGGTATCATGGTAAATGTTAGTTCATCAATTTCCAGAAAAGATTTAGTGATTTCCAAAAATGTACAGTATCAAATATAGTGTTTGTTTCAGATTTTCCCACAAAGCTATACATGGAATTTCTGCCCAGAATCATCCTTACGTTTGACCAGATAGACTAAAAGGAAGACAGCTGTTCAACAGTGCTCACTATCAATTCCTACAATGCATACCTATTCTCAAAGTTCAGAGCATGTTTTTGTGGTAGCAGGTCACAAACCATGAATTCTAAGACTTACAGTTTATAAACGTTAACTACTAGGCCATGCCTGGCCAATATGAAATAGATCGATTCACATTTAGTGGAAAAGTAATAGTGACTCAGTAGTGATAATTGATCCAGTCTTCACCAGAACTGATTTTTGATAAATAGAAGGGCTTTTACTGAAACAACTAATGCTGATCAACTCGTACTTGGGTGTCATTTTTTTTTTCACTATTTCTAACCTGGTTTGAAGACAGAATATTCTACCTGATTTATCAAGCTAGACATGACTAATGCTTGAAGAGTCCATTGATAAGTGATTCCTCCCTTTCTTTTAGTGATTAATATTTTGTTACAATAAAAAGTCACATTTTGAAGATTTCAACATTGTAATCAATATTGACCACTGAAGAGTTTGTAACATTAGTTATTTCTAGTCAGTTTGCTACATAGAATTAGCTTCATTGGTTTATAAAGGTATTTATAGTTTGAATCTATATAGTTTTTACTCGGTATTTGCTAGGGAAACTTCTCAAACTAATGACCAGCAATCAACTGATAGTTGTGTACATTGTTTCTTTTAAATATTCTATAATACAAACTGTTCTTAATTTTTTCCAGTATGCCTTTACATAACATGGAAGAGGATACCTCCTCAAAATAGAACTTTTAGGTATATGGAGAGTTTGTTAAATTGATCAATAAAGAAAAAGCTTAAAATAAATCTTACCAATAACTAGTATACCTCTCAAAAGCATTGATCATTGCTTGGCATTGCATCCATGTGCTCCTGCTAAGCCTCAACAAGTTTATCTATAGCAAGCAGGCCCATTTCCCATTCCTTTATAAGAGCATCTCCCAACTTGTGGATAATCATGGGCAGAACAGGATGTGCTGAAAGAGTTTGTTGGTGAGAATTCCAGAATTTTTGAATGGGTCTACGTTTGGAGCAGGCCATCCTATATGGAACACTGTAGTCTCCCACTGTTATGTGCATGATTCCAGTGTTGGTGAAATTGTCATCCTTTAGGAGGAATTCACCACCAGTGGCACCAACATATGGCCTCTTATAAATGTCTAGGATTTCAAACGTGTAATGCACAGCTGTCAAAAATTCCATCCAAGGACACTTGGATGCCAATTTTGCCACTGAAGCTGATGTTGGTTTCAGACCATGGTGGACCCACAATTTTATTGGTCTTTTTTAACTAGTTAGCATTGTAATAATGCTTCCAAATTGTCTTCAAACTTTGGAAAGGTAGTCTATGAACTTCATACAAAATCTGGACTCTCCTATGAAGATCACTAACATCAAACTATGCATATTTTAAGCTCTGATCCCAGTATCCTTGCTGTGATGCTGGGTCAATGGGATCCTAATGCAGTATCATAACTCAGTCTCCATGAGTCTATTATGGACACTTTTGGTTGATCCAAGAACTCTATATGCATCTTACTGCTCACAACATAGCTTCTGTAGTAAGTGGGTTTGGAAGCATGAGCTTGTTTTTTTTGTTTGGACATCTACATGACATGTCTTTACATTTCAGTGGATTTTGTTTCATTTTCAAGCATTTTCAATTACCAGGAAAATGATATTGAAACACTAGTTTATAGCATACTGAGGTCAGTTACAATTCCTCCAAACTTAAATAACTCTGGCATGAACTTGTGGTGATAATGGTGCAAACTTTGAGTGTTGGAACACAAAAACTAAGAGCATTGCAAAATAAGACATAGAGCTCTGGTTACTAGTTGATAGTTAGTATCTTGTATTTATTTGTCTGTGAAGTGACCACCTTTAGACATTATTTGTTAATAATGATATATGTGTATATTTAAATCAAGTGTAATAACAGTGTTACCTTTGAAGCTTTGACCAAGTGATTATTGAATTTGATTTTGTTTATCTGATCTGTTTTATTTTGTTAGAAGATGTATAGTTTGCATGACTTGAATAAATGAATCTGCATATAAGAAGTTATTGATACTTAACTGAAGTATAAATAATCATGTATATAAGCCCTTGTGTAAAAATAACACAGCGTTCATCCCAGGTGTAACACCACACAGGTTTACATCATAGTGTGTCTCCCGGTGGGACAGCAATAAGTTTTCGGATTTACGATGCTAAAATCAGGGGTTCGATTCCTCTCGGTGGACACAGCAGATAACCCGATGTGGCTTTGCTATAAGAAAATAAGAAAAATACACATCATAGTGTAAGAATGTCATGTGTCTAATTTTATACATTTTTATCTTCTCAGAACCCTACAGTCCCCAGTCCACTAAGTCATATGGCCCCTGGTGATGGGATGCCAGGTGGAGCTGTAGGCCCTGCTGGTTTCTTCCCAGTAAGTTCAGATTCAGTATAGTCAAATTACCATATTTTCAAAAGATAGTTCAATTTCAGATATGTTAAGTTGAAAACAGTTTGAGAAACAACTTAGTAATTATGTTAGGATATTGGGGTTAAGATGCCACATTTATTAAAAATTCTAAATGATTCTTTGTAAGTCAATAATAACTCAAATTTTGTAGTTGACCAAAAATATTTTATAACATGAAAGCCCTAATAATAACCTAAAAATTTTAGAATAAGAGGTGGGAAGTATCAGTTAGTCTATAGTGTTTTTTTTTGTTTTTTTTTCAGTGTAAGCAATAATGATTAAAAGAGATGTTATTAGCAATGTTGTCATCTCAAGAGAGTTGAGTATGTTATATTAAAAGAAATTGAATGTGTAAAGTCAGCAAGTCGTGTAACAACTACAGCTATAAAGTCACAGAATGTATCAGAATTACATTTTGACATTGTTTGGCATTTCATTGGTAGTTTGATGGCACCAAACATTTATTGCTTTTTGCAAGGATATATATATGATAGCCCTTTCTGGCACAAAATATTCACACACTCGTATTGTAAAGATGTTCAGATTGAGGATTATAAACAAAGGAATATAGATCATCTTTGGGAATTAGGAACATTAAGAAAGAGACCTGCAACAAGTTGTGCCCCAGCCAGGTAAAGAAATTTTGGTGTGTTGTAGCAAGTGAGTATCTATAAATGCAAAAGTCAGTAGAAAAACTTCCACATCCCCAAGACAACATCATGCAGCATAATCAAGAAAGATCACCATCTAAAAAAGTGACACAAGTTGGTTCAATGACATATCCATTCAACCATTGCATGCCTCAAGTAGCTGGAGAATGAAACAGATATTCATGCTATTCCATATGTAATATTTGTAGATTTCTGTAAGATTGGACTGTTGAATAATAATGAAATAATGGACTGTTGAAACAGTCATCCTCTTCTATAGGATAAGTAATGGAAAATAACAGATAGGAGGAGTGTGCATTGGACATGACAGCTTTACGATTGAGTTTTTACAATGGAAACTATGCTGCAGAGCTATCGTCTAGATACACAATTTTTTAACAGAACATAACTAGATGGAATCTAATGATGTAGTGAGGCTCTGAAATCGTTTTAATACAATGTATTAAAGAAGTGTAGTAGGAATGCTAAGTAAGGGTAATAAAAGTTGTTAATACAAGTTATAATGGTTGAGTTTTAATCACGATCAGTTGCATTTGAATGTTGATAAGAGTAGCAATATCGGAGTTCCACTTTTTTGACACAGCAATAAATACCGTATGGTGTATGTACCAAACACAATAAACAACTGTTATTCTTGTTAAATGTATTGTGTGTTCTAAGGTTGTACATTTTAAGGTTGCTTATAATGTGTTACAATAACTTTAGACTGGATGTAGTGTTTTTAAAGTTTAGTACATTGGGTGCTCTCCTGTAGCGAATGATCTTACAATGTATTCCCCACAGAACTCTCACATCAGACCCTCTCCACCTCAACAGTCAGTTTCACAACCGTCCCCTCATTCCCAGCCTCCTCCCTCTCATACTTTAATGGTCCAGAATCAGGTGAGCTGACACCATCTAGTGCCCATAACCAGTTGTGTTTGTTGCATGATTAACATATGAAGTTGTGGATTCTTTATTTACTCCAAGAAAGATAGTAAATGCAATTGGGGCTGCCCAAAAATTTTCTTTAAAACATGTCACATTTATTCATTTAACAGTTTAGCTGTCCAGTTTAATTGACTCGGATTGTTTTGTTTTTTAAACTAAGGCATGAAAATGGCATTATAAAGCATGAATTAAAGCACATTTTTTAATAAAAAGAATCTAAAATGTTTTGGCAGGCTCTGATAGCCTTCTTCAGAATATTTGATTCAGAAACTTTTTAATTTATACTTTACAACTTTGTTTTTCTGTCATAGTTTGACAGATTTGAGTATGAAGAAGCCTATGTATAACATAGAAATTTGGCTGATATTTATTGTTAAGTATGTAATGCACTTTTGTGTTTCTTACAAAACAATTTAATTGTTATTTCTTAATAATGTAATAAAAGTTATAATTTCTGACAACCAATATTTACATTTCATGCCTTATAATATAAATATCACTATTCAAGTTCACTGATGGTACTAGAAGATAATTCTGTATAATTAATTCCTGAAAGATCTGTTACAATACTTTTCAAAGCACTTGATTTATGAAACAATTTTTATAACACTATTATTTTTTCCTATAGCCATTCATGTCACCGCGCTATCCAGCTCGGTCTGGAGTGAGGATGAGTCAACAAGTCGATTTCAGTGTAAGTCTTGTACTGTATAGATTTTCATTTTGATGTACCGATTACATTTGACTTACTTAAATCTGTGTGCTGCCAGTATTGTTCAATAAAGTTTTCAATAACTTATGATTTTTTTTCTCATATTGATATAAGTCCAAAGATCTGATTGTTTTTAGAGCATTCAGTTTTCATGTATCAGAAGCTAAAGAAAACTGGACTTAAGTCTTAGTTAGTCTAAGAATAATAGCTTTAAAAACTAAATAACAATTGTGAAGTCTGTCAGAGTTTAGTTACAATAATCAGAAAATTTATGAGAGGAATTATTAGAGCTAAGATGTAAATATATATAGTGTTCATTCAAAAAGTGTATAGAAAAAGTATTTGGATTTAAAGTGTCCTCAGAAGCATGAATCTTAGGACAAAAGATCAATTATCTGGTTAATGACAATGTATGTGTGTGTGAGGGAAGAATTGAATAATCATACTGATTTGTGTTGTTGGTTTTTATGAAGCAAATCTTTTGTAATTTATATAAAGTAACAGTACATAGCTCTTTGTTTTAATGTTTCAAAGTTAAAAAGAAATATTTGTTGTTTTTACATACTTCGTAGAACAGTGTTCAGTTACATTTTGGACTTGTAAGTTTTCCTTTTGTAGGCTCCTGGTAATGTTCCAGGACAACACATGATACCCAATAATATGGACCCAACAAGACCAGGTAGGAGAATAAAATGCAACAGATAAAATGTTTCTGTTGTTTTGTATTTTGGCATTGTTGATATTTTTCTGAGTTACTTACCTGATTATTTTCGTGTTTTTTTTTTTTGACTAAGGATTATTTAGAGTGTGAAATCAATGAAATGAAAACGCAAGGTATTTTAAGTCAGTTAGCTTTGTTGGTTATGAATATAGTTAGTCTTCTCAAACTGTTGTTAATTTCTTGTTATTACTAATTTTTATGAGATTGTTTAATTTTGTTTTTTATATACTAAGTGTTTATTGTGTTCAGTAAGCATGTGAAACTTTCAATACATAGTTTTTGTTTTACTTATTTTATTTTGAGGTACTTGTTTTAAAATCTTAATTTAGTTAATAATTGAGTAATTTATTTAGTATTGACACTTTACGTTTTACATCTTGTACAGCATTAACCTAAAACTACATGAGGTACTTACTATTTTACATTGAAACAGTTAAAATTCTGTTGTATTTATAAATGTATACACAACTGCTTAGATGTAAAAACCTTTTTCATATAGGAAATATTTACACGAAATATGTTGTTCCTTGAGAGATGTAACATTTAATCTTATAAGAGAGGATTGGAAAACCAAATGACAAATCTATCACATACAGTCTAGTTTTTCTTCTTCTTCTCAAAAATAAAATAAAGATTAATAGTGTTCTATTCCATTTGATCTTCAAAATGCTTTATCTTCTAATTTTATTTACATATGAAATATCAGAAACTTAAAAATAACAGAAGCCCACGAATAGTCTGTAAATATTACTTTTTTTTTTCTTTAATACTTGAATTTGTATAATATATACTAATGATTTCCTTCTCATTTTAATATGTTTGGTTTGTTTAATTATGTCTTAAAATGTTTTTAAGTCTTACCTATAATATTTCTCCCTTTCTTCCTTACTAACAGTTTTTTCTATTCATCCATCCACATTCTTGTTTATAGCTGATGGTGGAGAGTTTGTGAGCTGGCAAGGTAAACATTTTTTTAACTTGTGTTCCTTCAGATATCTGTCTACATCACTCACTTCTGCAGCCGTAAAATCTTTGTCTTACAGTATTACTTTTACAGATTGTGATTAATTAAGTCTACCACTTAGTTTTTTTTATCTGTCACCTTTTATGATCTTCTGTTTTACATTATATGGCCAACAGTTATAAAGCATAAAATTTGAGCACTGTTTATCATTCATCTTTGTCTCATCTTGTGTCTGACTAGATTGCTGATGTAGTATGTTGTTTAGAAAGTAAACTAATCAAAACAGAACTTAAATCACAGGTACATACTGATTGAGGAAAATTTCTTGTTTCTATACTATCAAAATGATAAAGTTTATATGTACTTTCATATGCAGACAAATATCGTCTGAAAAATCTGGTAAAAATAGTTGCATAATGGTAACTAGGTTAATTATATCTAGTATATTGTTCAAAAAAGTTCTTCAACTTTAGCAACAGAAGTATTAAAGCATTTGCCAAAAAAAAATACATGGGTAATCCAAAACTTTGAATACTTTAGTTAATTGGAATTAACTAAGATTAATTAACTTCAGATTGATTCATACTACTGTGAAGAGAAAACAATAAGAACATTTGATGTAGAAAAAGTAAGCTTAATATATGATCCCAAAATTATTAACATACCCATAATTGCATAAAATGAAGATAATTCAACTCTTGGATTATGTTGTATATTTTTATCAGCCTGCAATAATACAAAGATTTAATAAAACTACATACATGCTGTAGTTTTGGAGTGCTCATTCTGTAATTCCACACTCTTGTAATGTACATCATGAGAAGATAAGTCTCTTTGTCCAATTAGTGTGTAGTATAGGCATAAAAGAAAAAGAGAAATATCTAGATTTTTGATATTATAATATTGTCTTCACATTTAATCTGTAAACTTCATATTTCTTAAGTACTACCTCATATTTTTTTTATTTTCTAAACAATTTTAGTGATATTCATTTTTTTTTACTGAGTTAATATATAAAAATTTCTGATAGTATGTGTGTATTTCAAGCATAATAAAATATTAATTATTCAAAACCTTAACAGTATAAGTATTGCAACTTTCTTCATTAAATTTGGTTAACCTTAATGATTTAATATTTTCTTTATTGTATTTGTGTAGTAAAGCTTCATAATGATCTTCACCAGTAATTTTTCTTTCGTAACTTGAAATAAATCAGGTGTCACAGAACGTTAATCCATTTCTGAGGAATAGCTTTTCCTCATAAGAATGAGAATTTTCATTGTCTTGTTTTTTCCTTTTGTCTAAATATGTAAATGATATTTGGAGAATACTTCTTTACCATAACTGAAGGCGGTGGTGGGGAAATGAACAAGATTCAGTCGTAACATTAGCCTTAAAATTACTGATTAAGTCCAGATCACATCAGCTTTTTAAACATATTTTTCTTATTTATTGCTCGTGTGTCCATAAATCTGTTGATTATTGGTTAATAGTAGTGATCGTGATGAAACAAAATGGCTGTGATAAAAATCACCCATTTAAAGCCACCTTTAAAATTTGTGAATATTAACAGTGACTATTTCATAGTATTGGCTGAGCAAAACTAAAATATATTGTACTTATAAAGCCATCTAAATTGCTATTTACATTTTTATCAAGTGAATCAAAATTTCACTATTTCAACAAATTTTTATCTAAGTTAGTGACTCTTCCAGAAAAATTGAGGAACCTTATCATTCTAATTCTTTCACTGAACTCTTTCATCTGGGGGTCCCAGTGATTCCTTTTTTGTATTGAAAAGGATACTAGTATACTCATGCCCCATGCTTGGTATTGCTGGTGCACAAAAATATAGCTAATAGAAAGGAAACAAACAAGTATAATAAAAAAAAATTAATTTTATAAAGACAAGTAGGGATCAGTATATACACAACCTTACTCGGATTTCGCTCATACTTACCTAATTATGGTGATTTACCAAAATAGGGATAAAATTTTTCACATTTTTTTGTAGTTTTGACTTTCTTCTTTCAGTACTTTTGTAGCATTAAAACTTTTTGTATTACTATAGCTAGCTAGGTTACGTATATATCGACCCCTACTTCTCTA
Source organism: Limulus polyphemus (assembly GCF_000517525.1). Taxonomy (NCBI): domain Eukaryota; kingdom Metazoa; phylum Arthropoda; class Merostomata; order Xiphosura; family Limulidae; genus Limulus; species Limulus polyphemus. Next base: position 63,086 of record NW_013669860.1, read on the forward strand.
TATAAAATTTTAGATTTTTTTATTATGTGTATTTGTTATAGGGTCCCTAATAATATGAGCCACACAAAAAATTTAAAATGTTATTGACATTGTATTTAATAATTCCACTATTTACTACTGAGTTTCCCTGTGAATTTTACTCTGTTGTTTAATTGGTTGTTTCACCTGGTTACTTTTGGTCAGTTCCTTGCACTGAGTGTTGTAACAGGACCGATACTATACCCCCCCCCCCAGTAGCACAGCGGTATGTCTGTAAACTTATAGTACAATAAACCAGGTCTCGATACCCGTTGTGGGCACAGCATAGATAGCCCATTGTGTAGCTTTATGCTTAACTACAAACAAACAAATACTATAAAATTACTCACCATGTTGGAATGTGTGGCTCTCACTGGTAGTGAAAAGTAAAAAAAAAACAAGTATATAATTTGAGGGTTAATAACTCTTTTTTTTTTTAAATATTGAAGAAAAAATTTTGAAAATTACTTTGGTTAAATTATCATACATTATAGTTTTGGTCATCTTTTGAGCATTTTGAGAAGTAATAACATTGAGAAATTACTTAAAAGTATATAATACAGGTACACCACCAATTTTCCGGCACCCTTGGTTTCAAAGCCTTGCCGGATTATTCGTTTTGCTGGTCCAACAGAGGTCACATAATAATAATTCAACAATACACCTCTGCCCCACTAATTATACCCCTTCAATGTCTCTAAAGCAACATGGACTGCTAGAAACTTAAAGAAAACAAATATTAAATGATTAATGAAATAAATTAGTACAGGTTTATTAGCACAGTATAAATGAAAAAAGTTTAATAATTACTGTACTTATAAAGAATGTTGCGGTAGTGCCACTTTCAAAATGGCAAATTTTAGAATTTTGCTGGAATTGTACAGCTAATCACAAAGGTCTGGAAGTTGAGGGCTGTCAGGATTACTGCTGTTTCATAGTTGACTGTGTCATCATGAAAAAATTCAAGTAATTTGATCCACTAGTTTAATATTTATAAGAAAATTTTCACGATAGTGATGTACCTACTTAAAATGTAAGTAGCCCATCCTGAAAGAGCGAGTGCCACACGCAATGCCATCTGTGGCCACCCAGTGAACTACTCTGGTGGTTGTGGGAATTTCAAGTGAGCTCACATAATTTTGCCTGGATTAAAGGAGGTGACAGAAAATCGATGGTGTATTGTAATTAAAAGTACTATTTTTTTCATTTCACAATTATCCCCCATTAAATTGTGTATAATATCTAAAGAAATGTTTCACTGTCCACTCTGTTATTGACAACTGCAAAATTTAAAATGTTTCAAACACTAAAATACATTGATTAGTCTGATTTTAGTATTATCTGGTTAGCAGTAAGTTTAAGGACCTTCGGTGCTACAATCTGGGGTTCGATTACCCACAATTGACAGAGTACAGTTAGCCCATTGTGTAGCTTTTTGCTACAGCAACAAGTGTTTTATTATTGTTTTTTTCTTTAACGCTTTAGTTGTTGAGTATATTTATTTATTATAAAAGTTACAGTCCTATTAACTTGGATCTTAAAAAATTAAAGAATTATCCACAATAGTATATTTTTGGTTTAAATTACTTTGTAGGGCAAGGCTAAAAGTATATTATTAAGTATCATCAGAATGATCTAGAAAGCTAATGAGATCTGTTGTCAAGTTTCCATTAAACACCTGTCTATTGGAATTCCTACCTATGTAGATGGAGAAATGTATTTCCTTCTTGGAAATTAACATTATCTTCAAAATATTTGTATCTCTTTTATAGGGCCACAAGGAATGAACCCAATGAATTCAAGAATAAACCCACAAAGAGGGCAACATCTTGGTCAAATGAATCCTGGTGTAAGTAATTGAGCAGTTTGAGCCACATGTGTTTGCTCTTTTACCACAGTAAATGCATGTTGAACCAGTTAGGAGTAACTTACATTGTTACAAAATGTATCTACTTCCATAGTAATGATTCATTCTTCCTACCTTTAAGTGTGTGATTGTGCTTTATTTGGTTATTATTATACATCATACTACTTCACCCTATATGCACAGATGGGGCAGAAGTGTGCATACTGTGACCTTTGACAGTATCATTCAACATGGTATTATGTATTTGATATCAGAGTTATCAGTTATTCATTTTACTCTACACTGCTGTCTAAGTGACAGTACATGGTAGAGGAGAATAAATACATTAAAAAGGGATACTGAAAAAAAATTGTAGATATGCCATTCATAGGTTCTAGGGGTTGTGTAAACTGTACAATGGACAAAGTATTTTTTATTCATCATGTGAATGTCACAGTGCAATCAGACAGGTGATGGTCTAAGTCAGACTGACATTGTCAGTTCACAGACATGTCTTGAATACAAAAGCTTTTGTAACAAAGGCTTTGTACTAAAAGTTTGCCACATTTTGTGCAGATACACATAGTGAATTCAGAATTATAGTCAACATTCCTTATCCACTATGGGGTTGGTCCAATTACCAACCCTGTTCACATTTCATTGATGTGGATTCCACTAATTGTTATATAATGTCAAGGCTGTTACTTTTGATAAAACAAGCAGTAAGTGTGGACATTTTTTTTCTGTTAATTATTTCAGGGCCTAATGTATATCATATAACTTATAAATATCATAATTTATGCAATACTGCCCTTAAAATGTTTTAACAATTTACGCTCTCATCCAAGATTAGTTTTATTAAACAGTCTTTAAATAATTGCCGATTGAAAAGTTATTATCCAATAAGATGAATGAATTGTCATTACAGTAGATGCAGAAGGAAAAGCTAAATCTTTAAAGCTTAATGAATCATGAAATATTGAAGTGACAATCTTGTAAATGTAAATTGTTGAGAATGTTTTACTAAAAGATTATTATTGTATGCCAACTAACCGTTTGAGTTTTTTTTTGTGTGAAGCAATATTATTTTACCTACTTTTGATACTGTTATCAAAGTTAGCACTGATAATTATGATGAAAGCCACATTAAAGAATGTGGTAGCAGTAGTTAAGAAAATAAATTATTATTTGATAAGCTTAACCATGAATGCAATGAAGTACATAAACCTGCTTTATTTGTATAAATTCTTATGACACTACTGTTAAAGGACTACAAAGTGTTTTGAAATAAACATGAATGTGTAGAAATTATTGATGTTCTTTAGGTGATAACCAAAACTTCATCATCTATTTAAAAAAAAAATATTTGTAATTTGTTTCTTTGTAACTTTGACAACACAATATTCATGACATCACCTTTTTATTTCAGAGTTATGGACCAATAAGACCATCAGGTGGAGCAGTGGGTCCTGGAGTTTCTCCACTGTCCATGTAAGTCAGGAATGCATTCATATATGAAGTTTTCATATGTTTAAAAGCAATGTTTCAGCATAGAGTATGTCTGTATTGCTTACTGAGAGCTCTGTATTCATAAAAACAAGAATTAACAGGTGTAATTTATGTCCTAAGATAGTTTCTCAGTTTGAGTTTTTTTGTTTGCTTTCACAAGGAATGCCTGTAACTTCTGTTGTTATAGATTGTAATTCAAACTAGTGTTAATCTTCTACTTATCTATATGTTTGTATAGATTAGAAAAATTGTCAAGTGATACCATTTAAATAAAGAAATAATACTGTTTACATAAATAATCAGGCTGTTGTGAGGTGCTTTTTCCATTCACTTAGCTTGACACTTACCATTTGTTAATATGGTTCTAAGATTTACACAGGAGAAACTTTGTAATCATTACTTTATATTATTACAGGTGTGTGTGTGTGCATGCATACATCAACCACTTCCACACTTTGTTTAAACAATATAACAAATTATGAAAAACTGAAGGTCTTAAAGTTGACCTGAAACATAAATATTGAAGCCATTCAAAAGAATTCAGTATTTGTTGTTTTTTTTCAAACTTGAACAAGTTGCATTTGGAAGAAATTACACTGTGTGCTCAAAGCTAAGAATTAATTTAGTGTCTATTTATTGATACTTAAGAATATTTTAGTAGCTTTTTTTTCCTGTGACTTACAAGATTTCTAGCTAAATAATCATTTTAATTTTATCGCTTCCTACCTAAAGGCAGGGGCCAGGAGGCAGACAATGGCAGCCAAATATGTCTACTGTAAGTAAGTTGTCAAAAAGATTTTTATACATGTGCCATAATTTTTAAATTAATTGTCTGAAAGAAGTGTATTTTCAACTGCACATATATTATCAAATACATGTAATACTAAAAATTCTGTTAGTGGTTTGAACTATTTAGTTTGGAGTAAAATTATTTAAATAGAGAGTGTTGTTATTGAAAAAAAAAGGTAATGTTTATTAATTCAGGCATTAATGTATAAACTAATATTTTTGGGTAACCACTGAACACACTATGAAAAAGTATGGTTTAAAAAATATGGTACTGATATACATATATTCTTTTAAATATTGGGAGTGGATTGACCCTGGTATGACAGTGGATTTTGGAGCTGGTGAGCTAGCTTTTTGTCCTTGTGAAACCACAAAATATTCTCTGCACATTAAGCTGTGGGGTCATTATAAGAGTGACAGACAATCCTTTAGTGTGGTTGGTAAGATGCTGCTGATTGGCTACCTTCCCTCTGATTAGTAGTTCAAAATTAGGGATAGTGGCCTTATTATTTTGCCATAAATACAAATACTTAAATGTTTTTTATTTTGTTTTTTACTTTTCAATTTAATCAATATAAGACTGAGTTTTTAAAAAATGAAAATGTTTTGAGTTTGTCTAATGTAGCTATAAACAATACCTAGTTTCCAGTGTCTTTCACTGTTTGAGGTCATAAAGTAATGTTTAACGTCAATGTCGCTTGTATTGTAACTAATTTTTACCATCTATAGAGAATTTATACATGAATTTTATGCAAAGTTGCTCACAATGGATTCTTAATTTTTAGATCAATTACTCCTCTGTTTCACCTGGAAGCCATTATGTAAGTATTTGTTACTGCTACAAAAATCATTGTTTTCACACACTTCTAAATAATATGGTACTTACTTTACCATTTTTTCGATTTTTTTCAAACCAAAGAGATGTTTTCCTCTCTCTGAGTCACATTTTAAGGCCAAGAATTATGCAGAGCAACAAGTCCAAATCCCACTTGACATCAGCATACACTTGTGAAAAACATATTTACATTGAATTTTAAACATACAAAGTAGAATTCATCCTTACAGGAATGTTTCAGTAAGGCAGCAACTGTGACACAGTTTATACCCAAACATACAATTTTGATTCCCTGTAAAGCATGTCTTTATATGAGAAAATGCTGTGAGTAGCAACTGTAATAAGTCACAGTTGAGTCACAGACATGTCAACTTTGATTTCCTATAGAACACATTTTGATACAAGGAAAAGTTCTGTGACACAGCTGAGTCCAAGAGATACCAACTTTGGTTCCTTATAAAGCACATCTTTATACGAAGAAGGGTTGTAACTTTGGCAATAGTGCGTACCTGAATTTTTTTTATATAGTGATTTAGATTTGTTTTCCAATGCTGTTATATTTTAATCTTCATTCTAAATAATTTTAAACACTTCAGTAATTCTTTTTCAGGAGAAGTTTATGTTTGGGTCTCACTTTGTAAAAATGTCTCTAAACTGGTGAGGAACTGCGGTTGGTTGAATTTTCTAAAACTATGATGCATTAGCTAAGCAAGTGAAAGATGAATTAATAATTTTCAAGTTTAGGAAACAATAGTATCACATTTTAAATTAAAGGATTGATTCTATGTCCTTTGGACATTCAAAAGTGAGGAGTGATGATATCATTGTGTGTCATTAATTTTGGTTGAATTCCATAATGTGTAAATCTTACAGTATTTATAGTTATACTGTTTTATGTTTTTAAAAATGGAACTTAACCAACTGTTACAATTGTTTGTAAAAAAAAATCTCTATCAAAAAATTTGAAAATATATAACCAGTATAGTACAGTAGTTTGACATAGTTGATTTGTATATTTAAGTAATTTAATACATAAGAGTATTTGTTATGCGTGTCATTTACTGATTTTCTTTTTTTTTTTGACTGTTCTTAAATAGGCAGTTGGCTCACAGGATCATGTAAAAATAAAAGTAGTTCAAATATCTTATACTCTTACAAAATAATTATTAGGCTCAATACTGAAAATCACTGAAACTCAGCTTCTTGTTTATAACAACTAACATACTTTTACACTTACATTAGTCATACTCAAGCTATAGAATGTATATCACAACAATTACACACACTAAATAGTAAATTAACAGGTTTTATGACTTCCAGAAATAGAACTTTCGTGCATGTTACATACCCTCCTATTCTGAATAGAACTAAACTTTAGCTTTCTTCACTGACCTTCACTATTAAAATTTAATGAGCTTATTTATAGAGAATAATTTTTGTTAAGAAATTTCTCTGATGACCTTATTAACATTAATTAATTACGAGAGTTACAAAACTGTAGACCAACCTGATCATGTAAACCAATGAAATAAGACTATATCAAAGAATGACACTATGCATAATGAACTATGAACCTTTAATGACAAAAACAGACAACACATGTTTACACAAGGCTGGATTAAGGTATGTGGAGGCCCTGAGGCAACTATCTTTATGGAGGCCCTTTCAAATATAAGAAATAAAAAAAATTTATTGTATTAAAAATAAACTTTCAAATATAAGAAATAAATATGTAAATTGAATATAGCAATATTCCTAAACATTGTTAACAAAATATTTGTGGGAACCTGATGCAGCTGCCTCATTTGCCTCATGGTTAATCCAGTACTGTGTTTACATAAAATATTAACTGGGAATTCCACTAAGTAATATGTGCATGTGTTTGCTTTGGATTTTAAAGCTATTTTCATATTATTTTTAAAGACATTATGATTAAGTTTGTTCTCCATCAAACAGGGTCCTCCATCCTCAGGGGCAGGTCCTCAGAGGTCAGGTACACCTATTATGCCCAGCCCTCAAGGTAGGCCATATCTTGACTTATTCCTCAAATGGACTTTAGATATCATTTACAATAGGTGTATAATAACTTTTTTTATGGGTTGAGCTTTGTAGTAGTTATAGTGTTTGTCATGTACAACTTAATGCATGTGACATTAATGATAAATCTGTGGTGGCCTTACGCTCTCCAAGTATGTTTTTTTTTAAGTGTATTACTGAACTTACTCAGTTTTGACGTTTGTATTCAAGACATATTTTTGTTAGTTATGTTTTCTCATATTTTAATGGATGTACTCAGTATGGTGTAATTTTGTAACTGGTGTATTTTTTTGGTAATGTAGGTTATTTGATTTTTAAGGTTTTTTTTATCAGTGTGTTTAAAGTGGGCCTAAAACAACACTTAAGATTGGTCGATCTCTAATCCAATCGAAGATATAGTTGTTACTGAGTATGACTGTTGTAGCACCAAGTATCAAGTCAAAATGTGCTTAGGTGTTTATACTCATACATGCTAATAGTAGTAATAATATTAAAATTGTGCATAATATATTCAAGGTGTGGTAATTGTTCACGAAATGCTGCTACTTTGTGTGGGTTAACTATCTACTTCTAGGTAAAACATATCAAATACTTAGCTCAGTGTTCATTTATTTTAGGATCATCTGGCCCTTTCTCTCCTGAAAACACAAGAATTAATGCTTCCAACTTGCGGCCAGGTGAAGACAGCATCATTTTTTTACTATTTGATCTTCAACATTCTCTAAAATGAAATTAAGTTCACATTAAGATTCTTTACTAGTTACTCTCTTATTTTCTCAATGAATTTGAATGTGGTACAAAGTATGAATAGTATTAATTAGCCACTCATTAACCCACAGTATGATTTTTATCTAATTAACCATTGAACTTTTTTTTTTTTAGGATCACTGGAGCAAATTTGTTGAAAAACTTTTACTTGCATGTGTTGTTGGGGTATTTCTATAATAATCACAACAAAAACTAATTTACATTGAACCTTTAAGGTAAAGGCAACTCCCCAGTGGCACAGAAGTAAGTCTGCAGACTTATAACACTAGAAACCAGATTTTGATACCTATTGTGGGCACAGCACAGGTAGCCTATTGCATAGCTTTGTACTTAACTATAAAGAAACAAAAATATACAAAGGCTCTGGAAAGAGAAGTAGGTTTTAATGCAGTTTTAAAACTCGTATCCTTAAATATTTGGTTATAATTATGTATTTGTTATGAGATTTGGTTTTGAGAATATAGAAATAATGTATGTTCAATAGTGTAGTATATTTTCATGTAATATGCAATATTTTAGAGTAGAGATATCCAAGGAGCATTTGCATGTGATGTAATACCTATAAATGCAGTTTAAAGTGGCTGTAGTATTACTTATGTATCATTTTAACGAGTAGATCAAGTATTCTTTTCATCCGATTGAAATGTATCATATACTCAGTGATCTTCCACTTGAAGTGAATGTATAAATTCAAGGTTAAAAAAAAAAGGGGGAAAGAATGAAAGAACAATTTTTAAATATTTGAGTGAAGTTAATGAAAGAATTATCAAATAGTCAGTCAAGAATGTTGTATAACACTTCTTCATTGTGGTCTTCTCTGTTGGTTTTTTGTTGTTGTTGTTGTTGTTTGGGCTGGATATGGCCCAAGGATTGACTTGTTCAGACTGTGAATTCATGGGTCATGGCCTGTTGCTGTGAAAATTCACTCTGTTCTGCACTTTGTTAAATCCCAATGTTCAATTAGAGTAGCCCAATTATTGGTTGTAGGTGCAGTTGACTGGCTACCTTCCCTTTAGTTTAGAAATATGGATGGCTATGGGATAAGTATCTCTCTGTGTAAACAGTCTATTTGTATGTATGAAAAATATTGCTTAGTACTGGTGCATGGTTTATTATTCAGCATTTTTAGTTAAAAACACTTCATTTGTATTACTTCATAATGACAGATTTTTTTTATCATAAAAAAGAAATTATAATAATGTTTATTTTTTTTTAAAACATGGATAGATCAATTATAGTAGTGGTTCCCAAACTGTGGTCCATGAGGTGTCCATAAGGAGAGCTTTAGCATCTGTAGAAATATTCTGTTTAAACCTGACACTGAACAAAGTAATATTTTCAATAAGAATTTTATTTATTTCAATATGTAGGACCACACAAAATTGTTTTTGCTTGAGATTTAAAAAACAAAACAAATTTTATTGAAAATAGGGTGCCTCAGAGTGGTTATTATTGAAATTTCTAATAAATCATCTGACAGAGGTTCTAAGGTCTTAAAACACTAAATTAATCCAAAATAAGGATATGAACATAGTTATAAGTATTTATGAAAACATAATGTTGTGTATTATCATTAATTTTTATATATTGTGAATTGTTTTACATTAGAAGTCTTTACAAGTTGTGTATTTTTATTGTAATTATTGTTACAAGGAAGTTACATATTGTTACATGGTGTCATTCATTGTTATACTGTATTGATAATGTAAACAAAGTTGTTCAAGAATAACACATTTCTTGTAACTAATAAGCTTGTTTATGGGAGATTAAAGTTACTATAAAATAAGTGCAAAAGTTATAGAATTTGAAATAAAGAGTTCAGTTTACAGACTGTTTGTGTTATTTATGTTTACATAGTGAGAATGAGAATAGGCCATTAAGAGGTAACACTTTTATCATTTGTGTGTTATTAGATTGAAGAAATCATTTTGGTAGTAAATGTATTTCTCATTGAAGTCTGATGTTTATTTATCAAATCCAAAAGAATTAGTCAAAGTCTGTTACTTCACAACATACTGGTGTATGGTTATTTAGATGTATTCTGTCAGAGATGTATCTGTATCATGTGAGGAAGAGAAAAATCTAGTGACTAGCCTTTGAAACTTATTGTTCAACAGATGTGACCACAAAGATATTGTCAAAAAATATCTGTACAACTATTTGTTCCCATACAAACAAGAAGACATGCAAAACTTCTCAAAATTGTGAAATAATTACATAAGAAGTGTAAAATATTTTATTGTTAATATAATAAATTATCAGATAGTTTTCTTTATTTAATGTAATCATATTTAGAGATAGTACATTTAGGGTCGTGTCTCTCACAAGCTATAAAATTACTGATCTTGAACATTGTTAATGTTTGAGTGCTTTTCAGCTTGTGAGGCAGGTTTTTTTTTTTACTGAACTGTTTTCAAATTTCATACACTGTGCAAAAAGTTACTCTTGTAATACTGTTAACCCTTATTCATTTAGTGCATACATTTGTTTTTATTTTTCTAGACTCTTCTAGTTCTGGTGGTGAGAGTATGTACACCATGATGAAGACAGTGCCTGGAGGAGCTATGTCAGGGGTAAGAATAAAACTGCTTTATGTTGTTACATGATTTTATTGGTGTATAGTTGATATCATTCTTGGTTACCTAAAAAGAAAATTGGGTCTGCTTCTTTGGAAGATGTTATTAGTGATTTCATTGGAAGGCTAAGATAAATATAACTTATTATTATTTCTGTGTTTTTTATTAATTGGTTATAAACCCTAATTTTATGAGTCAACTGCATTGCTAAAAGTGGATTTTACAACGTGCCCACATTTTAGAAGAATTCACAATAGTATAAAATTCATATCACCTCATAGCTATAGAATAAGAGTTTTGAACTGTAAGTTTGGTTTTGTGCCAAGTGTGAGAATATTCGATAAATCCTGGTTTCAACCACCTTTTCTTATAAAATTTTGGCAAAGGACTCAAAACAACAGTGTGGTGTAAACTTAGCCTGTGAAGGCTCTAGCCATGCTCCAGCACAGTAATCCACCAACCATTACCTGCAAGCATAAACACTTGAGGTGTGATGTGTGTATGACCACAGTGGGTTTTCTGTTGAGAAAAAGCTAGCAATAAAAAGAGAACACTTTCAAGAAGGAAAAGAACAATTGAAGTTTCAAGCTAAACACAAAGTTTCTTATGAAGAAATAATCCTGTTGCTACTTCTTCCTTTGCTGATAGGCAACAAACAGGATATTTTATACCTCTAGTCAGTGATTCTGTGTGACCTATTGACATGGAGTGAGCTTTTGGCTGGACATATGATACTTTATTGGAAAAGCTCCACTAAATACATACCTAAGGTAACTTGTCAAAGCATAGCAGTATTGATGATGAAAGTGGCACAATATGGTAAGTGCTTTGGAGTGTAACACGTTTAAATTCCCCAGAACAACTAGTGATAGGTTATCTGGAAAAGGGATAAGGTTTAAGCATGACACAAATGACAAGAAAGAGTTATACCAAACAAATAACAAGAAGAGTTATACCAAACTGTTAGGTAATCTTTAGCAGTGTGAAGTAGCTGCAAAGAAAAAAACTCATAAGTCATAAAAAAACTCCATGAAATGTCCAGAACTTTAAAGAGTTTTCCATGTCAAGTCACTCATTTAAGACCAGAAAGGAAGACTTTCTCGAGGTTGTAGACAAGTGAATGAATACCTGTACATTTTTTGAGATATGGTATCACTTGTCAATGTTAGATACCTTTCTTGGAGAACAAAAAAAATCTGTCTTCAGCCACAGCAAATGTCCCATTTCCATCACTCTGTCGAAGCCATCCACACTTAAGAATGTTTGAGCTGTATAAAGTGTGAGGTGAATCAGAGAATAAAACACCTTTACAATAGTCTTTTGTTTTTCAGATTGTCAATGAATGAAACTATCCAGTTTCACAGGCAGTAAACTGTTTGTCTGGCAGACTCCTGAAAAACACAGTAGATAATTTACTTTGGTTTATCCACAGCAAGGTGCCTTCCAGACTGTTATTTTTTGAAGTACATTTGAAATCCAAGGATGATTGTGCACTGCATTGCAAAAGGGATTAACTTCTCATACCATTGCAATATTACAAACAAGAACACACAGACTGATTGTTACAAAGCTTCAAGCTGTCCATGATGAGCTGAAAGATTCTTGTGAATACATAAACAGGCAAAGTGCTTCCACTGGATGTTTTCTACCTGGATGGATCGCACTTGACATATTCAGTAATATCACAAAGTGCTTCCCCTGGATGTTTTTGCTTGGGTGGACTGCACTTGTTGATCTCTAAGTAACTTATGTACAAGATATGAAACAAACAATTTTATGTAAACCGCTTCCACTGGATGTTTTCTGTCCAGATAGAACGCACTTGTCATACTACATCATGTCACAAGGTGCTTCCCCTTTGTTGATCACACAACCTGTTATGTATGAAACAAAAAATACTATGCAAGGTGCTTCCACTGGATATTTTCTGCCCAGATGGACCGCACTTGACATAATCCGACGTATACCAAGGTGCTACTCTCAGATGTTTTTCCCAGGCTGACCATGCATGACTGTCTTAATATAAATCCAAGGTGCTTCCCCTGGATGTTTTTTTGCCTGGGCAGACCATACTTGTTCTATTCATATACAGTTATGGTCCTTTAGCCCCAGCCACGTATTCTTATATCTGATTCCAGGCACCTTCTTCAAATCTGACTATGATTGTGTCATGTGCTCATGTTTGTTACATATGTGGACATCTTACGTACTATCTGTTGTACATGGGCAGAATCTGTATTACATGACATGGTGCCTGTCTATTAAATTTCACCCTATGTGTCTTACTTTGTTTTTTACTGGGTGAAGAGCATACATGTTCCAGAAGTAGTGCTATACCCCACAGGTGTGCCTCATTTTATAGTTGTGGCACACCTGTTTTTTCACCTCTAATCACCCACTTCCCCACTGATAATCATGCCGGTGTTTCTGGTTTGTATCTGTCAATTCTCAAAAGTGAGGATTGTGCTGCAATGGTAAAGGGAGCTACCTGTGCTAGTATATGTGGAGCAGTATGATTGGTGGAGGGTAGTCACATGATCAGCACATGTTGCTGCAATGGCACAAAAATTAAGGGGGGTATAAAAGACTGATGCATTGTTGAAAAATTTTAGCAATGATTAGAGAGTATTGTCTGTATTGTCCTGACATAGATCAGGACTTAGAATTGTAGGTTTTATTAACTAAGAGCTTGAGCAGTATGTGAAACTGTATCATTGGTTGGAAGAAAAAATATTTTGCCACAGATGAAAATGAAACTAATTTCAGAATACTGTAATTCTGGTCTAAGAGATCTCAAACTTAACCCCAATTGGGCTAGTAAAAAAAATTAAGCCAGTCTTCTTTTGAATTAGACATATACTTGTTAAATATCAAAGTTGGTCTTATAATTTCAGACACTTAAACATAGAAATGTATTTTATTGATATCTTTATTGTTAAAAATGTTTACAGTCCAAAGTGAAATTGATATATATATATATATGTATGTATTATTTTCAATTTAAAACCATGTCCTAGTATGCACAGTTTTGTTATTTAGTGATTTTCTCTTTTTATGTGTTTGTAAATTCTTTAAGAAAATATTTTTTATGGACTTAAATAGTTCCCACTTGGACCAGGACCAGATGGTCACATTGGACCAGACATGGGGACATCTGTTATGAATGGAATGTCCTCAACAGGTATAATCATGTCTGTTTGAAAGCTGTGTACGTCTTGTCATTCTAATTGGAAAGGGGTATATTTCATTTACAATAACACTGAAAATTGCCTTAATATTTTATATTACTTACTGTCGTGTATACATTCAACAGATTTTTACTTTCTTCTATAGAACTGGATTTAAACTTATGGGATTTTATTATTAATATATCATCAATAGAAATTATGATATTGAAACTTTTATGTGAAATATGAGAGAGAGAAAAAAAAAGAAAAATAACTTACATTTCTATCAGCTTTTAATAGAATATTTTCATCTGTATTGTCCTGACGTAGATCAGTACTTAGATTTGTAGGTTTTATTAACTAAGAGCTTGAGCAATATGTGAAACTGTGGATGATATATCTATCAGTATATACATGTATTTATAGTTAAAAAAAAATGAGGATATTGATATTTGTTTCTTTCTTTTAGTGAATTGTGTGTATGTATACATATATAATATACGTGTTCATTTAATGTTTTATTTGTAATTTTAATCACATAACTATTCACCTGCTACCTCATATGGTACAAGCTTTCGTAAACACTCATTAAATTTGAACATTTTTTTAGTTTACTTATTATAAAGATGATTTTCCAAGAGCCTTAATGAACTGATGTAAATATTTAATACAGGTTTCATTAGCTGATTTTAATTTATGGGCCGTATTTTCATTCTGTCTGACATTTCTCTTTATACTTACATTTTTGTGTAGGTGAAAGTTTAGATGGTATGAAGAACTCACCCATCAATGGTCCTGGTACACCTAGAGAAGATGGGCCTCCTATGGGAGAATATGGTATTTCAGGGTATGGACAAGAAAATGTAAGTAGCTCATTATAGTTGAGTACTCATTGCAGACACTCAAGCTAACTTGTACTTCCTCGGCTCTTTCTTGTTCTTTGTGTTGTTTTATGTGTTCAAATTGCTAGAACTGTTGTATATGTACTCTCTCTCTCTTCAAAGAATGTAGTTAGTTCCATCCAATTTGTTCTCCAGCCATTTATTTTTATATTCTTGGGCTACAGATACCAGGGGATACATCGGGAATTGACATGCAATGCCATTTACAGGCTTGTAGCAGTCATCAAGTTCACCCGTGTGAAATTTAAGTGCAGGATAAGCTTCAGGTATGTCTTTAAAATGTTGTCATTGTGCTCCACTGTTAATTCTACTGAATGTGTACACTACCTTTAATAGTTCTATAGTGACCTGAAACTGTAGCGACTTTACACTCCTCTTTTTGTTTTCAGTTTCATTCCATAATAATCTCCCTTTGTTGTTTATTCCTTATTATTTACTTAGAAATGTCTCAGAATGTACTGACTCAAAACATCTAATCTTTGTAATCTTTGACTGTTTTCCATATCTATTCAAGTTTTAGAAGCATGTTTGTAGTTCTCCTTTTCTACCTAATATTATTGAAAACAAAAGGTTTATGAGTGCACATATGCTTAAAGAATGTTACAATTCCATTGCCATCCAAAGAATTAGCTGTTCTCACTTTAAGCCTTTTTAGAACAAAATAGGCTTGGCCCTGACCCATTTTAGGTCGACATAGCATTAAGTGAGAAGAACCTGTTAGGTAATGCAGTATGGCATTTCATTAATGCAAATATACTAAAATAATGACTTGGCTGGCTTCTAGAAATGTTGAAGCAGAATCTCTTCTTAGAACTACACTTAAATTTTGTGTAAAAACAACTCGTATGCTCACTATATTATACATATTTCAGGCTACGTTTCTTTACAGAACTTACATTGGTGGTTGGTATCAAAAGAGAGGGAAATATTTGAACCTTAATGTCAGTTTCAAACTCTTTATGTATCTTATATACTGGACTACTTATTTCTAATTCATTTATTCCATATGTACATTATAAACCTTTGTGTTTGCACTTAAAAGCTGATACACAAGTTTTTTCCCATTTATTTACACACTCACACTTGCCTTTTTTTTCCAGTTTAACAGTTATGTCCAAAGCTACATTTTACTGCCTCTAATTAGAGTAATAATTTTAACAGATGTTGTAGTTACTGCTATAATCTCCCCTGCTTGTTTATCATATAATTTTTTACTATATTTCAGCACTTTAATCTGTTTCCACAAGTCCAGCACTGTGGATCAACACATGCCTAAATGTGTGATTTTAGTCAAAATTTGTATAATTAATAAATCTGTATGCTTGAGGTTTTTAATATTTCTACAGGATCAGAATGAATTTGCAACAGTATTAAAAATCAAAGAAACCATGTGAAAAGAAGTTAAGAGATTTGAAAAAATACTCCATTAGAACAGCCAGAATATTACCTACAGTGATTAAAAGAATATGAACAAAAAAACAGGTAATCCAGAAAGGATTCGACACTATCAGGACGAGCTATGATTGTTTTCAACTGAAAAACCTTCTGTCTACTCACCCTTGGCTTGTTATTTCATACTAAATGAGAGTATAGATATGTTAAAATGTTGAAGATTGATATCAAAGTTTATTGATGGTTTGCAGTTAAATATTGTCTGGTATTGTACAAATTTAAGGTTCAAACTACTAATGTTAAAATGTTTTTATTTTTTTTTGTATTGAAATTTTTATGGGATCAGACACCTTTCTAATACAAATTTATTACTTGTAGAAATAGTGATTATCTTTACCAAAGAATTAGATAAAGGGGTGAACTTATTTGAACTCTGAAAGAACTGTACATTGAACAACATTATATCAGATGGATGTCTCTTGGAACTTGAGAAGTTTCATAAGCCTCTGTCAAAGTTTCATCTCTGTGTCAGTATTTTCTCTCTTTTTCTCCCTTTTGTCACTGCTCATTTGTCATCAACCTCATTGTCATCACCTTGGCTGTGCTCTGAATATTGATCCCAAGCAGACTATTATCACCACTCATTTTATCATCAACTTTGTGGTCATCATATCAACTGTGTTCTGGACATTGAATCCAAGGAAATTGTGAAGGGACTCTTAAAGCCAGAAAAGAGAAAAAGACAGTTGTTAGTAAGCCAAGAATATTAAAGTTAATTATTATTATGACTGTGAATCATATATTTTGTTTCTTTCCATAGGTCAGTTTTTTCCTCATTGTCTTTGTGAATTTCTTCCCTTTAAAGCATTCCATTGAACAAAATATTAAGAAGAGGATTCGTTGTTTGTGATGAAACAGAAATGATTAAGCAGTACAAAATTTATTAGGGTATTTTTTCTTGTTCTGACAACAGATTAGATGAAACATAGTAACAAGTTGCTGTATGGCATAGAGCAAAAAAAGTATTGGAATATGCCATTAAAAAAAAGTTTCATAAAATATGAGGTTTTTGAAGTAGTCGCAGGTTATATTGCCAGTGATAGTTAAATTATATATAACTACTTTTGTACCAGTCACAAGTAAATTTTCCAGAGTGCATATGAGGAGTTGCATTAGGAGTTCCAAGTTAGTCAGCACTGTATCAGTAATAGTTATAGATTTTGTTGTTGAACCAACCAAAATGTTAAAGAGTGAGGTGTGTAATTGATGTACTACTGTTTATTTAGTGTGGAGAATACAATAAAAAGAGACAAACTTGTTAAAAACAAATGTTTGCTGATAATTATTGGTCATTTGTACTTGTTGAAAGATGTTAATCAGATCAAATTTTAATAAAGTAATTTATTGAAATATTTCATTAATTTAGTCTTGAACATTTTCAATAAACTAAATGTTATGAAGTCAGTGAACATTTACATATTTGATTAGAACACAACCATGGAAAACTTAATCAACTAGTCACAGTTTTTATTAAGAAAAAAAAATTATGTAAAAATTCTCAACTAATTATGTTTGTTTGCCCTGGGTTACCTTTCAGTGTAAGTTTAAATTGAGATTACTCTTACAGTTTGTATGTATATATATGTATTTATTTATCTACAAAACCAGCGCGGGTGAGGTGAAATTTAGCTTTTTTCCATATTGTCTTGATTAACTTATGAGTCAATATGTATATTATTTATTTGCTGTATTTAAGACATTGGTGACTATTCTGTTGTGTATCTTGGTTAATTGAAATTTATAATCCTTTTCGACAATGAAAGTTGCGATGTGTAAAAGTAAGCTTGGTTTTGTCTACAAAACGCTATATTTATTACAGCTGCTGTCAGGTAAATCATCACAAACGTCAGAAGCTAGAATAGAAACATTTCTGTTGCTTGGAAGTGGTATTAGTTTTATTAAGTGATGTAAATTGTTACTATGATAAACACAAAGACAGGAAGTTGTCAATTTTCGGGTGCGGGATGAATGTGAAGCTGTTACGTGAAAATTTAAAAGATTAACTCAGACTCAACTGTTGCTTTTATAAGAAACGCATGTGTGCATCTTCCTATTTGACCTAAAGCGTTCTGATAAATTCAAGTTGTTGTTTTTTATACTTATTTTATAACCAGTTTTGTTGTTAAAATTAGTCTTAGGTTTATCTGCTGTCGTTGTTTTCAGTTTTTGTAGCTTCAACTTTACTAAGTGGTGTGACAATCTGTAAAGCCAACCTTTGAGTAGACTGATTCATTAAATTATTTATTTCAGTGATTTGTGTGTTGTATCTATTTCTCCTTGTATGGTTATTTGTTTATTTTACAGGGAATTTAAGAAACGCTGTAGTTATCTGTATGTAAGGAAAAGCTAAAGTACTGATAATAAGAAATACCAGCAGCCTAAAGAAGACGGAAACAGTCGGAGAGAACAAGCGTGCAGGTAACGAAGAAAATAGCCCCCAGTGAGACAGCGGCATGTCTGCGGACGCTAGAAACCGGATTTCGATACCCGTGGTGGGCAGAGCACAGATAGCCCATTGTGTAGCTTTGTGCTTAATTACAAAACAAAACAAACAAACGAAGAAAATAAAGAACGAAAGCAGCCGTAACAGCTGCTCGTAGGTTATACATTCAGTCATGTTTATGTGTCTGTGTTCATCAAACGCAAGATGATCACTCTTGATTAAAGTATGGCAGTTTTAAATTTTAAGTAAAGATTAATTATATTTTTAATTTTGAACCAGTTTTCAGATAATAAAACGGGAACAACTTATGACGATTAAATACAAACCAAAACTAGAGGGTCACTCAGTAGAGCGCATGCCTCCGCCACGCAACGTTGATCATATTCGGCTCTCAAAAACGGACACGGGCCATTTTTGGCAGGACAGTGAAGAATAATATTCTACATAATCCACCAATTTTCATCAAAATCCGATCATTTTTGACTGAGTTATAGAGCAAATTTAACGTGAAAAATCGGTTTCCATGTTGACAGATAGGGATTATTTGGATTTTCTTGACCTTGCTGTGACCTTGACCTCCAACAAACTAATCACTTCTAAGTTGAGTCATATACCAACTTTCGTCCAAATCCATTCGGCCATTTTTGAGAAATCTTGCTGACAAATACACACAAACCCGGGTGAAAACATAACCTCCGTCCACCTTCGGTTGTTGAGGTAATTATGGGATATACCTACCGAAAGAGTAAAAACATGCAAATCATGAAGTAGTGGGCGTTAGGTTAAACAAATATAACTTATTAAATACTACTTGTAGAAATACTCTAGTTCTTCGGGTTAACAAAGATGATATATAACCAACCTTCTGGCAATAGAAGCTGGAAATTGGATAAAAACGTACGAGGCAATAATATTATCCAGACGTGGCAATTCGCGAATAAAGTAACGTGTAAACAAGTTGGTTGTAACGGACTTCTATCAATTATCTTACAAACAACGTCGGTTGATTCATGAACATCTTACCTCGAAATGGAGTGGCCGAGCATGGCCAGGTGGTTAGGGTGGTCGACTCGCAATCTGCGGGTCGTGGGTTGGAATCCCCGTCACACCAAACGTGCTTTCAGATAGCCCTCGTGTTGCTTTGCGCGAAAATTAAAAAAAACAACAACAACGAAATGGAGTAATTGTCAAATCTATTAAGGGTAATGAACAAAGATTCGTTATAAGCAGGATTTCAGAAAACACCTATTTACCGAAGAAAAACTGTTTCAGTTCTTCACTTTTAAGAGGAAATATTTAAACAGTTTCAGGTAGTTTTTTGTGTATTAAATGCTTGGTTTCTAAATAATTATTAAATTGTACATCACAAAATATATCGAGAAAAACAAAATTATTCTATATTCAATCTTAACGAAATGTTTGCTTATCATCTAGGAAACTCAACTTTAAGTTGTAAGGTAGGTCAGTACACTTTAGACAGAGCATGCAGAAATGTAGCAAACGGGTGATAAAAAAAAGCATATATTTCCGGTATATCTGTTTTTACCAATGTAAGAAAGTACAGAAAAAATAGTAATTTATTGCAATCATATCTCTAAACATGACTGCACTAAATATCTTAGTCATGGGATTTCACTGCTCATCATGACTTTAAAAAACTAAAAACGAAACCTCAAACATTGCAAACCTCATTTACAATTACCCGATTCTTGGAAATACCAGAGGGTGCGTTAGTATGATGAGCGATCAGATAGTTCGCGAACGAACCACCAGAGGGTGATGTAGATAAATTTTATAGCAACAATCACTCTTGAAATTAATATTTGATGTAATGTACATAACGTTGTGTTTATAGTTATCAGTGCTGAAAAGTTTTTAATCGTAATAGAGCCAGGTGGTTAGGGCTCAACTCGTAATCTGCAGGTTCGAATCCCCGTCGCACCAAACCTGCTCGCCCTTTCAGCCTTGGGGACTTTGTAATGTGATGGTCAGACCCACTATTCGTTGGCAATAGGGTGGATGGTGATGACTAGCTGCTTTCCCTCTAGTCTTACACTGCTAAATTAGAGACGGCTAGCGCAGATAGCCCTCGTGTAGCTTTGCGCGAAATTCATAAACCAAACCTCATCACAATTACAGTTTCGCTTTATAAGTAAAATATTAAATCTGCTATTTTAATCTAGTTCATATCAACTTTATAGTTTTCACTTATATAATTAATTGTGTACATTTTATAAAGGCTGATGGTGTTACTAGGCGTATTATGTGTGTTTTACAAAGGCGGATAGTGTTATTATAATTCCATGGGTATGTTTACTGACTTCAACTCGTCTCAACTTATGTTTATAGTTTTCAGTTATATATTTAACTGTATTATATATGTTTTACAAAGGTGGATTGTGTTAGTAAGGTTAGTGCTGCTAGGACTGATGGTGTTTCTATAAAGGGGTAGTTCAATAGGATGATGAGCTCATTGTAGGGTGGCTGAACATGTCTCAGCATGTGAATACGTCATCAATATCTAGATTTAATTATATGTCCTAAAAGGTTGGGTCGCAGGTTCGAATCCCCGTCCCACTAAACATGCTCGCGTGGGGCGTTATAACGTCATGGTCAATCCCACTATTCGTTGGTAAAAGAGTAACCCAACAGTTGGCGGTGGGTGGTGATGACTAGCTGCCTTCTCTCTAGTCTTTAATTGCTAAATTAGGGACAGCTAGTGCAGATAGCCCTTGTGTAGCAAACTTCAAAAGAAACCAAACCTAAAAGGCTCCAAGTAAAACCATTATTTTAACGAAACAACTAATATAACATA
Source organism: Limulus polyphemus (assembly GCF_000517525.1). Lineage (NCBI taxonomy): Eukaryota > Metazoa > Arthropoda > Merostomata > Xiphosura > Limulidae > Limulus > Limulus polyphemus. Next base: position 84,243 of record NW_013669860.1, read on the forward strand.
CTTTTGATCACAATGCCATCTTAATTTGTCTATTATTTGAACGAGGCAAATATTATAACCAATAAATTACTTTTCATACTTATACAATTATCTGTCATGAAAGGATTTTATCATACCTATTATTTCGTTTTCTTTATGATTTAATACACATTTAATGTACTGTAGTATAGTTTTTGCTTCTATATTTAATTTGGAAAATATACTTTTTACAATTATCGTCCTGAAAAGGATACTTATTCAAATCTCTAAATAATATACAATAATTTAACATACAAGCTTAGTATTTTACTTTATAAGTATACAAATCTTGTATATATTACGAACCGTGGTGTCTGTATGACCGTTCGTCTGTCTCCCATTTGAAAATCTGTGCATGCAGGCAAAGCTCAACATTCACTTTTGAAATGACGGGAGAATAGGCATGAATAATAATGATGCCAAATTTTATTTCACAAGCAGGATATTCTACACAAAATTGTTAAGAAGTAATCACACTATCATTTACATTTCAAAATGTGACGTAACTTAAAGAATAAAAATCTAGGTTTACCATATGTTATTGTTGAGCAGCTCTAAGCATGATTGAAATGCTCAACAATTACATTTTGTGGTGGGTGGTATAAGTAGCTCAGAGCTTTGACTGGGAGTGAAACCAAGAGTACAACACAATTAACCCTTTTAAAGTCCACGAAACAATTTAAACTGATAGATTAACTTAAAACTTTCCCCGTCACTGGGGACGGGTACTTTTGCTTCTGTATTTGTATATATATATATATATTTATTTATTTATTTGCAAAATCCCTGTGTTTGAGAAAGATGCATATTGAGGAAAGGAAAACACTAATGTGCTAAAAAAATTATCCTTCTATTATTAAATTTATGATGTGCACACTGAGCTTAAAGTTTCAGAAATATAACAAATATTGTTGAGTTTTACCATTCGCTAAATATTACATTTCAGAAAGCCTGGGGGCAAAAATGACCTGTATTTTTATGATAAAAATTGTGTGATATAAATTTCCTTCTAGAATGTTTATCATTATGAATAAATTTGGCTGAAAAATATGAAAAATGACAAAAAATACCTGAATTTGATAGTTTATTTATATAATATAATTCTAGATTAAAATGCCATGCTAAAAGCATTCTCTTTGGGTATGGCATTGATTGTGTAGTTATTATAAAACCTAGCTTCCCGTAGTTTATCAGCTCTTTGCTGATTTGAATTTGAAAAGCCCAATAACTTATGATAATTCAAATCACGAACTCCCCACAAGGAGGTGGCTGCATATTGAGTTCCATCCAACCACTCTACCATAGGCATAGGGTTTTTCTTCACTTCATCTGGTACTCTTGTTTGAAGTTTAAGCATGCCATAATAGTACACAATTCGAATTGAGACTTTGGGAAGCCATCTCGGACCTCATTGCAAAAGACATCTTGCGACACTTATGTTACAAGTCACACTACCTGTTCGACTGCTTGTGTATCACGTAGAATATTTGGAAGTCTAAGATATTTTCTTTGAGCACAGTAGTTTCGTGTGAAAGATCCATCGTGAGTGGGGGGTTCCAACTTATTCTCATTCCAGTCAATCATTTTGTGGTAGTCTATGGCGTTGAAGTTTATCTTTGGCACTCTGAAATGTCTCACTCCAGTCAATGATAATCGTGCCTTCTCTCTGACCTTTAGAATTCTTCAGAATGCAAGTGATCTAATATCATTGTTCTCGTCTCCAGTCATTGCCAGAAGCAAATTCTCAGGATGGGCAAAGTATCCACTTCATTGAATGACAGGGTCAGTTATTTTCTTCAGACTTGGGAGGAGATATTGAGAAGATTTGATGATGTTCCACAAATGTGTTGGTCCTTTGATGCACGTTGGTTGTAGCTTAATGTAAAACTAAGTTGGTGCATATACTCTCATGGTGTATTCAACTAATGTCTCTAAATTTACTGAAGGTTTATTGATAGCAATATACAGTCGCAAAATTCAGTTTGCTGCTGTAAGCCATCGTGAATGTACAAGATAATCGTTGCTGACGTTTTGATTTACACATAAAGAAAGTTCGTTTATAAGCTGTACTCTAAAACTACAAAGTTTTATGAATTTTAATTGTATAGTCTGTTTTGTACTTCAGTTGAATGTTCTCTAGAAATTCATAAAATGTTAAGTGTTGCTATTTTAAATAATTTCTATAATAGTGAAGTGATTGGATAAACAATAAGTCATTCATTTATCATACTTAGTTGTAGCAAATGATTTACTACCGAGTTTATTAACCATTTGTTAAAATTAGAGATATGAATGAAAACAGGACTACATACATAGATGGTTAGCATAAGAATATGTTTCAAGGCAAACATTATAACTAGTGAAACATACGTTATAAACTCATATACTTATAAAGTGAAACAGTGACCTTGTATGTTAAATTATTGTATATTATTTAGAGCTTTAAATAAGCATCCTTTTCAGGACGATAATTGTAAAAAGTATGTTATGCAAATCAAACATAGAAGCAAAAACTATATTACAGTAAGTTAATTATGTAATAAGTCACAATAAACACAATCAGCTGTAGAATAATGTAACTGTCTCATTCAATATTTATAAAAACGAAATATTAGGTAGGATAAAAATCCTTTCAAGACAGGTAATTGTAAAAGTATGTAAAGTAATCTATTGGCTATAATATTTGCCTCATTCAAATACACGCAGGTACACGGGGGGGGGGGGGGGGATCGGCTGAAACCTCGTTTTTGTTCCTATATTTCCCTAATAGAACAATGCTGTAAAAACTGACTTCACTAGGAGTGATAGTGATGATATTTCGCATCTTATATTCAAACACGGCAGTAATATTGCAAACAAATTTAATATTAATATTAGCATGCTACGAATTAGTCAACGACAAGCCCAGCGTGCAAATGGAGGATTACTTTAAGAAAACAGTAACCATTTCTTTTCATGACTACATTATCTTTCCTCCAAATCTAATGCATATGTTAAGCAAGCAGCATCAATTCAGAAACTTATGCCATCAAAACTCACACAAGAGATTTCTATCTCTGACATCAGACAGGCTATAGATTTTTACAGGGAAGATTTGCTAAATCCTGATATTTTTGATGAAGAACTTCATTGATGGAAGACAAAATGGCTTTCTATACCTCTTTCCAAGACAGACCCCAGATACTGGCTGACTGTTTAAAAGCGTGCTTTTATATCCCAAATATCTTTATGTTACTGAAATTCTTTGCCAAACTGCTACTGAGTTCATGTGAATGTCCGGCATCTGCTCTCCTGCGGTTGAATACAAATCGAAGAAAGATTTAGTTTTCTAGCTTTAATACACAAGATAATTTAAAAAGGGTAATAGGGATCGTCAAAAAAGTACAAAAACAAGTGGAATCAAAATACAAAGATTATATTTTGAAGCCTACAATTAGGGACTCTAAAAAAAGTATACAAACTAGGTTGGAAATAGTGTTTACATTATTTTCTCAAGCTACAAGTCTCTATACTGACTCCATTAACATTGATAATTACTGTAGACATGTTCCCTGTTCCCCTTTTTAAATTAACAAATTTTAGTTATCCATTTTCTTAAGTTTCTTATGTCCATTTATGGAGAATAAATTTTAAGCTACATACATGCATATGCATTCAATTGAATGTTACATGTTTTTCAACAGTTTACTGCTTCATTGACTTTTTTTTTCCACTCAACCACTATTTACTGAGCCACGTTTAACATGTATGGAGTACAAAGGAATCTTCTCACAACAACATCGCATATATTATGTATTTATAGCCATGTAAGTCAACATCCAATGAAAAATAATCAACTTTTTCAATAGGTCATGAACATTCTTAGCGTTTCATATAGTATACCTGTCTAGGTTTTGGTGCAAAATACTCAGCCGATTTTGTGTAGGTTTGTAAATAAATAAAATATTACTAGAATATGCACTAAGAATTTCAGTGAAGTACGAAAATACGTAAAATAAATCACAGCTCACAAGAGTAGAAAAATCTACTATGGTAATCATCTACTGTTAGAAAACTCACTGAAATAGTTGCAGAAAACCACGCAGAGACAAAGTACAACAACAAACTAGAGAAACTATGAAGTGTCAGTTTCCAATTAGTGCTCTATAAGTTGCTCAAATTATTTTTCAATTAATGCGCATTGCTAAAACACCACATTTTTTCAATGTCGGAAAGTGAAGGACTTAGAAAAATTCTTCAGGACTTAGAAACGAAGGCGCTTGAATTAATTTTAAAAGTACCCTATGACAAACTCAATACTGTATTCATTACTATTGTTCAGGTTTCAGTAAAATGTTCGTAGACGTTTTTTCTCTAGCCGCTTGTAAAACTATAATCAATAATAATAAGGCTGAAGACTGTTATAAATATACACATTGTTACTCTAATAAAATGGAGTATTTCCGACTAGTATAACAGTGCTTAAATGGCTTCTAGATTTCTGCGATGCTTGATTGGCTTTGAAGAGCTTATGTTGGTAGCGAAGAAGAACTTAGGGAAAATTTTAGAAGATGGAAATCTCGACTTTCAAGAACCAACTTAAAAATAGCCCCATAACTTTCGCAGGAGTTTCTTTAGTAGCTGTGCATAGATTTTGGCGCAGTATACCTAATCATTTTTGTTGTAGGCTTCGGTGCTTGAATGGCTTCGAAGAGAAACTTGGGCAGTAGCGATGACCTGCGCAGGAGTTTTTTTAGAAGGTTTGCCCAAATTTGAATAAAATATTCACAGCCGTTTTTTTTCTGCATGCTTGTGAAACATGAATAGTAATAATAATAATAATATGAAGAACAAATGGCTTTTTTTTTAATTTTGTCAACAACCTAAAAATCAATTTTTTGCTATTATCAATATTTTAGCTGTCTCAGCCATTGAGATAGAAGGTCTTGAGTGTTGTTTCAAGAACAAGTCTGCTTTTTAAGATGATTTTTGCCCATATGTTCTATCAGAATTTTGTGAAATTCCAGGGCGAACCCTATTATGAACCACTGATGTAGTTCATGATAATCATTATGAAAGTGCTATCAACATTAAAACTGTGTATAAGTTATTTATGGAAAAGCACCCCAGAAGAGTGGAGCATGCTAACATAATATTTCAGTAGTGCATACATATATGTATACGATAGTCAGTGATTATAATAGCTAATATACTATTGTTGTACACAGTTGTGTGAATTAGTAATATAATAAATACAATTAATAGATACTCTGAATGTTAATATTACAGTACTTTACTATAATAAAACATACATATTTATGCAAATATAAGTGTAGCTCCCCATGCCGTGTCACAACAGAATGATTTGTTGATTTTTCTTTGGATATTTGTGGATTTTATGTGATAAGCCATGCAATTGTTTAAGCTATATTTCATGCAAAATTGCTTCCAGATTTAATCTTATAGCAACTATTTTTTAAAAAATTTCTTGGGGGCTTGCTCCTAGACCCCGTAGCATTAGCATGTTTTGCACAATATGTATTGGATGAAATAATGGATAAATAAGATAGTACCATGATCAAAACTGGTATATGTAGTATACTATGCTATGATAATTGTCTCGTTAAAATAATGGTTTTACTTGTAACTGTTAAGTACCTAAAATCAGATATAGGCATTGATGACGTGATCAAATGTTGAGACACGTTGAGCCTGCCTATGATGAGCTCATCATCCTATCGAACTATCCGTTTATAGGAACAACAGTCGCCCATAGAACCTTAGAAAAACAGTCCACCTAGTAACACCATTCGTCTTTGTAAAACTTATGTAATATATAAAAGAAAACTATAAACATAAGTTGAAATGTCCTAGACCGTGATAATGCCAAAGCCTGTTGGCATGCACCACCTTTGGATTACCTCGCCGACCACATTTTATTCGGAAAGTCACGTCTGAGAGACGATCCATTATGTCATATGGGCCTTCCAATGGAGAAGACAACTAAGGAAACTTTGGGATTATACAACCACACCTTGTCTCCTGGTACAAAGCTGACTTCAGTAGATCTCTTATCATAAGTTAACTTCATCGAATCAGCAGACGTTTTCAAGTTTGAATGCACTTGATGGTGGATATCATTCATCCTTTCCGATAACACTTTCACAAACT
>NW_013669861.1:0-7855 GCF_000517525.1 Limulus polyphemus
AAAGCCATAGTATTCTACCATATAATGTACTTGAACTACTCAGTAATACTATCAACTTTATCTGTTAAAGCCATAGTATTCTACCATATAATGTACTTGAACTACTCAGTGATACTATCAATTTTACCTGTTAAAGCTACAGTATTTTACCTGATAATGTACTTGAACTACTCCGTGACACTGTTTCTTCAGATTCTGTTAACTGTTCCTTTTCTTTCTGAATTGCTTGAGGACTCTCTGCAGACTTTCTCCCTGATGAATTGAATATAGACAGATCACAAACATCCTCAACATCTTCCTCCTTAACTTTTGTATCCTCAGAGTTTATTTTACTTTCTTCTTGGCACGAGATACTGGACACATGGTGATTTTGAAGTCTGGATAAGAAATGTAAGAAAATAAGGTATTACTGTAAACTTAATGTACATGGAGAAAAAAAAATTGTTGTTTTAGAAACTGACATCTATGCTTACATTTAAATCCAGATGTGGAGATAGGGAATCAAGGCATTGTTTGTGTGAAATATTATTTGATGATATGTAATCCATTAATGAAAAATTAAGGTGAACTTAGAGAATAATTACAATAAGTTTCAAAAAATTTTAACATAGATCAAAAAGTTGTTGAAAATTTTGTGACTTATTCATATCATTTGTGAAGATTTTAGAAAAAGAAAATCAGTTTGATGGTAAATAAATAGCATCGTTCTTTTTCAAAGGTATTACTTTCCTTTTTCTGAACTATACTGCTGTGCAAAAAAAAAAAAGTTTCAAGTGCTGAATGCCTATTACTTGTTAATGAAAACATTATCAAAACAATTATGTGTAAGCTTGTCACATTCTAAACATTGTGATCTGTTATGCTTTGATTTAATTCATTTTCGATACCCAATCACACATTAAGGTTTTTAATAAAGTGAAGTTGTTAATTAATATTCCACGAAATACCATAGTAAAAAAACGGTATGTCATTAAAACTGAGCCACCATAAAATCTTGTTTTACCTGTATGGTGTTGAAGCCTGTGCAATTCTTTCATGATTCTGGGCTAGAAATGATGGTAGGCTGGCTGCCATGCTAGAAAATTATATATCTGTTTATAATCAGCAGTGACTACTTCTTTTCAATAACAGAAACAACAACACGCAGATATAAATTATTTACAACAAAGGATTAATATCTTAGCATTTCATCCTGCTCCTATACACTGTACATGTTTCTTTATGAACTGGACTAGAAGTTTACAGTTTTAGACTTTACAAAGAAAGAGTTGTACTTTATTACTGCCATGATTACAAGGTTCATTTATATAAATAAATACGTTCATCCAGTTCATGTCAGCATTTCTTCGAGCAAGTAATTTAAGTTTCTACAATTGTAGTAATTGCAACGAGAATATTTAGTTAAAAGTACCTATCCATATTACCAATGACCACAGAATGCTATGTGGAAGATCAGGTCCTCACAGAACTCTTTTATTATATGTCATTGACATTACTCTTAAATTACAGGCTTTTTTTTTTTCTGTTCACAACCATCAACATTCTGCACCACAGTGAATAATTTTATTTTACTGACTGATAAAATATTTTTGGGTAATATCACTCACTTTTTAAGTACACAGGGGACCCTGGCAGTAATTAGTGGGGTAAACTACAATATTGAGAGTCTTTTGTTTACATTTCTTTATGATGTATATTTTATTACAGATCCTACAAAGTCAGGGAAACAAAAGTAACTTGGCACATATATAGTTTAGAAAAATATATTAAAAAATTCCATGGTTAAGATGTGGTTAACTTTCTGACCAATACATTAGAAACATTTTGACCTAGTTAAGTTTCCCCTGTATGATCTAGTACAATCAAATTTGGCTAAGCTCTATCCTATAATGATAGAAACATTAGGTACTGGCTAAGCTCTACCCTATAATGATAGAAACATTAGGTACTGGTTAAGCTCTACCCTATAATGATATAAACATTAAGTCCTGGTTAAGCTCTATTTGATAATGTCAAAAACATTAGGCCTGGGTAAGATCTACCTAATAATGTCAGTAACATTAAGTCTTGGTTAAGATCTACTTGATAATGTCAGAAACATTAGGCCTGTGTAAGCTCTACTTGATAATGTTAGAAACATTAGGCTTGTGTAAGTTCTACTTGATAATGTCAGAAACATTAGGCTTGGGTAAGATCTACCTGATAATGTCAGTAACATTAGGCCTGGGTAAGATCTACCTGATAATGTCAGTAACATTAGGCCTGGGTAAGATCTACCTGATAATGTCAGAACATTAGGCTTGGGTAAGATGTACTTGATAATGTCAGTAACATTAGGCCTGGGTAAGATCTACCTGATAATGTCAGCAACATTAGACCTGGGTAAGATCTACCTGATAATGTCAGTAACACTAGGCCTGGGTAAGATCTACCTGATAATGTCAGTAACATTAGGCCTAGGTAAGATCTACCTGATAATGCTGTATGAAAATATTTGTAGTGTCTTTTGCATCTCTTGCATAATATAGTTGGAGATAATAGAATATCAACCATCGGTGAAGATATTTATCATTTCATTTGTTGCACTTTATAACTCTGTCCAATAATTTTTTTTTTCATCTCTTAACAGTGACTGTCAGCCACAGATTTTTATAGTTAGAGGTGTATTCCATTTTATTTGTCCCTGCTATTAGAGTGTGACATAGAACATAACTGCATAGTTGGTTAAAAAAATAGTTTTTGATAACAATGTTCCTCGTACATGGCAAAACAGGCACCCACTACCATCAGTGTTCGAAATAACTGTTTTTAAGTTGTCTGAGACAACCAAACTTATCACCAAACAACTTAAACGTACAACTATGTTGTCTGTAGGACAGCCACAACATGGCTCATTCCCATGGCAGTCTAGGCAGCTAACCCATATTAACATGTTTAGAGTACTATATAAATTATGAGTAGTGTGTCTACGTGCATAGTGTTCTGATTTCCTCGGGGACGTGATCAAAGATGACTACACACTATTTACCAATAAAAATGTTCATTATAACATCTTGCAAACCTGTCACAATGTATGATCATTAACAGGTCGCCACTCACAAGATTTTGGTAACATCATGCTCATTTCCTCTATATATTTTTACATGTTTTGCTACATTAGACTCAGATACCATTTTCTATGTATGTTGTGAATCTAAAATAGCCAAACAACCTCTGTGTCAAATACAAGGGATCACGACAAAGTAGGCATAAAATCTGAATACAGAGGCTGAATATGAATACAAATACTAAAGAATATCCCAAAGTTCCTACCAGGGTAGCCTTCTATCACTGAAGTATGATGAAGAGAAAGGGATCGTGTTCTGCACATGAGATTCTTCGATAAAATCACAATTTTCTATCAACTAATGAGCTTTTTAGTGTAACATCTGATTCACGACAATGTAACACATAGCAATGGGTTCAAAGTGAGAACCAAACAGGGCATGAACAACCACACTGAGATCCAAATCCAGAAGCACAAAAGAATGGGGAGGATGAACTGGACAAAAGGAATGGAGTGGAGAAGGATCTGTGGAAACTGGAGAAATGGAAGGTGTTGGGCAGGGTAGTCTGATAACTAGCAACAATGGACATGGACAGACCCTCATCAGATAACTAGGTAAATAACTGGAACAGATGAGGAACAAAGGGACAGAAAGGATGGAAGATAAATCAAATGGACCACTGTCTGAAGGTAGACCAATGTCTCTGGTACACAGACAAAGAGGAATGCTGAAGGGTACGGGTAACTAAAGACACTACACAAGGGGTGAATCCCTGAGCTGAGGTGGCACGATATGATTGGTGGATGGTAGTCACATGATCAGAACGCCACAAAAATGAACAGGTATAAAAGACTGATGCACTGTTGGAAATTTTAGTAATTCTTAGAGGACAAATCAAGGTTGAGGTCGTTGTGTGTGAGACGAGGAAGTACCGTTTTGAAATACTATTTTCTTAAGTTATGTTGTGTAAATCAAGTAGTTGTGTCTTTCTGCAATTATATAAGAAATAAAAGTGGTGCAGTCTTGTATAACTCGACACCTTACTAAAACTTTAGAAGTTTCATAATTACTTATATATATCAATTTAGTTTCAAGACCTATCCTAATGATATCAGAATCACTGAAGATAAGTTTGTGAGTTTGTATGTTAATACGTTTCACAATACTACTTCACAAGGACCAGAAGAAACCTAAAATCTCTGAATGTTGTTTAATTTAAAACAATCTCTTAACATTTGTTTGAACTGAATTCTATTTCCCATCATCATATTTAAGTGCACATCAAATTATAGATATATAGTGCTTACCCATCTCTAAGGTATGGTAAATGAGAAGACAGCGAAGAGGAAACAAAATGGGACTTTCCACCTTCACTTGGTACAGCTGCCCATGGTCTAAATGCAGGCATTCTTGACCATGGAAAAGCTGTAATGTGGTACCAGTAAGCTAAAGCTGGATCCCAAGGTACTGAAGAATAAGGATAGAAGAAAGGTTGCTCTTCCAGACGCAGCCGTTTTGAGACTTCACTTTCTTCAGTCACACTCTGATAAAAGAATGAATGAATAACTTTGGCACAATATCCAAGTTAACAAAGTCACAAACTTTTGTTAAAATTATTTATTACACATTAAAAAGTGACAAAAAACACAGTTAAATCAAAAATCCAACAAAAATTACAAATGACAAAAAAATATGATTTTAGTTTACTTTATAACAGCTTTGAATTACTAATCGTGGGATTTTTCACAATTCCTTACATATTTTTCTTCCTTGGGTCAAATCATAATATCAAAGTAACCAAATTCATAAAAGAAAAACATTCCTCTCAAATAAAATGAGATGATTTACTCCAGGATCAGTGGCTGGATTTTTATACTAATAGGTAACAAAAATAGTAAATAATCCCTCACAGCTCTTTACACCAAATACAAGTAAAGGTTGGATCCCCCTAACAGCTATCTGTCTGGTATATTTTAATGCTTGTGAGAACTGGCTATACATATTTTGATGAAATTTGTTAAAGAATCTCAGGAGGATCTTCATAAACACTAAAATTGAACTTAAGTGGATAAGCCATCCGATATATGGTTTGATTTTGGCAGACATATTAATTTTATCACCTTAGTGCCACCAATGAATATATGAAAGTATTACCAAACATAAGTGAGTAGCACGGGTACTTTTGCATTATACAAACAGGTTGTGTGCTATGGCTCAAAACTATGGAAAGGGGTGGCCCGTCCCCACATTTGTAGCATTACTTTTTAAGCCTGGCTTTGGAAGGTGCCTTTTCTGTTACAAAATAAAAACAGAACCACACCCTCATAAAACCTGCTTCTGCTTTAAACACATGAAGGTTACACCTGACTGTTTTTCTTTTTTCTCTATTCTAGCATTACAGGTGAAACATAAAGTTCAAACCATCCACTTCTCAGGTATAAAATAAAGCTCACAAAAACACTTTTGGGGCAAAAGTTTAATATCATTTGCATATAAAGATAAACAGTAACTGACATTACAGGAAACTTACTGAATGCTGAATATTTTCACAATATTGTAAGTATCCACAAAAATTAGTGTTTTTACCCTTACCAGTTGAAGTTTTCGAATTTGGGCAAATACTTTCAAAATATCTTAAAGATGATATAAGAATGTAAAACTGTTCTTTTTACAGTAACTGATATTAAACTATATTCATATAACATTCTATCATGGTCTCAAATTAACAGCTGTATGAATAACATGTTTCACAGCATACTTATTTTAATACAATACTTTCACTGAAAACACGCACTGAACTTATAAAACCATACATTATTTAAAATGGCTGTATTTTATCCATACATACACACAAAAAAAAGGTTTAAATGTAAAACATAATAATTCCACTACTTGATGGAAATTTCACAATTTTTGTTAGTTTTAATAATGATTCTTAGGATATTTAATTTATAGAATGCGTTAGGAGAAAATGTATAGTGTGGGTGGTAAATAGTTTTCATTTTTTATGTCTAATTTTCTTTTGTGGTGTACATAACAAAATACTATAGTTTTATTACACTAGATGGCACTAAGGTTGCCGTAGTTATTTCGTATTAATTAACCATGTGCATTTTTGCTTGCAGTAATATCTCGAAGTTTTTTCACTTTCGCAGTAAACTTAGTGTTCGATAAAGCGTGTAGCATGAAAATAAATAAAGTATCTTCATACGACTAACATTTACTTATACGTATCTCCCCAAACAATCAGTCACACGATGTGGCACTAATAAAAATATCTTAATACCCTAATTTTTTAGGCCTTACGAGTATATCGACTTTGATTTCATGTCAACAAGTAATTCCAAGCGCCCATGATTGAAAGCAAAGGAGAACGTGTTACAATATGCCAACCACACTAGATCTGCTTTGTCCAATACCGACGGTCGAGGCATTTCTGTAAATACCAGGACTCGCCGGCTGGGTTACGACAGATATAGTGGTGGTCTGGGCGTAACACACACACAATATATATATCAGTTTCCATGAATAAAAACTTGGATGTGAATCAGATTAATCAAAAGAACTGTAATTACTATCAATTTTGTTTAAGTTTGTTTGTTTGTTTTTTGAATTTCGCGCAAAGCTACAAGAGGGCTATCAGCACTAGCCGTCCCTAATTTAGCAGTGTAAGACTAGAGGGAAGGCAGCTAGTGATCACCACCCAACGCCAACTCTTCGGCTACTCTTTTACCAACGAATAGTGTGATTGACCGTAACTTATAACGCCCCCACGGCTGAAAGGGCGAGCAAGTTTGGTGGGACGAGGATTTTGAACCTGCGAACCGCAGATTGCGAGTCCAGCTCCCTAGCCACTTGGTCATGCCGGGCCTTTATTTAAGTAATTTAAATAACATATCTTTTAGGCATGAATTAATTAATTAACAATTTTATTTAAGTAATTTACATGACACATTTTTTAGGTATGAATTAATGGAGCAATAGTGTCGCATCATTTTTCTTGTACTGATAACCACAGTTAATTACTCTGAATTAGATATTCTTTAGCTACGTTAGTACATAGAGGCAACAGTATACATAACAGCCTAGTATGTATACATAGTTGGCTTTAACTTCATAAAAACATTTATTGACTGTTTCACAACTGTTATAGGTCCTATTCTGTCTAAACTATGAGAGAGATTTCGGAAAGACAAATAAAAATATGTCACTTTAGAGCAGGGTTAGATTCCTACAACAAATAGTGAGTGGGCTGAGCGAGCAGTGCGAGTTCTGGACACGTGCGAGGGGTCAGGAGGTTTCAGATGTAAAAATCCATGATACATTTTTAGAAGTTTCTGTCTTGATGCAGTTAATTGTAATTCTAGAAAGGAGAATAAATTTATCTATATATGTTACTTGGAGAGTCCATGATTAACCACATGGTATATCTATATATGTTACTTGGAGAGCCCATGATTAACCACATGGTATATCTATATATGTTACTTGGAGAGCCCATGATTAACCACATGGTATATCTATATATGTTACTTGGAGAGCCCATGATTAACCACATGGTATATCTATATATGTTACTTGGAGAGCCCATGATTAACCACATGGTATATCTATATATGTTACTTGGAGAGCCCATGATTAACCACATGGTATATCTATATATGTTACTTGGAGAGCCCATGATTAACCACATGGTATATCTATATATGTTACTTGGAGAGTCCATGATTAACCACAGTGGTATATCTATATATGTTACTTGGAGAGCCATGTACTTAACCACATGGTATATACTATATAGTGTTACT
>NW_013669861.1:8855-16066 GCF_000517525.1 Limulus polyphemus
TATATCTATATATGTTACTTGGAGAGTCCACGATTAACCACATGGTATATCTATATATGTTACTTGGAGAGTCCACGATTAACCACATGGTATATCTATATATGTTACTTGGAGAGTCCACGATTAACCACATGGTATATCTATATATGTTACTTGGAGAGCCCACGATTAACCACATGGTATATCTATATATGTTACTTGGAGAGCCCATGATTAACCACATGGTATAGTTTTGATGGGAAAATGTTGCTTTATCCGAATTTTATTACTATATATATTAACATAAAGATCGGAACTAATTTTCAGGCTAATGATAATAATCATACCAATGCTGATTATAATCGATAATAGAACACACTGAACTGGAAAATGCTACCGTTCTCACTGTTATTTGATTGTTTGTTTGTTTGGTTTTGAATTTTGCGCAAAGCTACACGAGGGCTACCTGCGCTAGCCGTTCCTAATTTAGCAGTGTAAGACTAGAGGGAAGGCAGCTAGTCATCACCACCCACCGCCAACTCTTGGGCTACTCTTTTACAACGAATAGTGGGATTGACTGTCACATTATAATGCTCCCACGGCTGAAAGGGCGAGCATGTTTGGTGGGACGGGGATTCCAACCCGCGACCTTCAGATTGCGAGTCGAGCGCACTAGCCACCCGGCCATGCCATGCCGCTATGGCACGGCTAAAAAACTTGAGTCTGGAACTATTCGGGAAAATCTACTGTTCAATATTTTTATTTTCGTTATTCAGCACAAAGCTACACGTTGGGCTATCTTGTTCAAGAAAGGAATCGAACCCCCCCCCTTTTTTCAGACAAATAGCAGTGCAGACAGAAATGTGAATTAGTTGCCAGAATAGCGCGGGTAGGAGCATGAAACGTGGACTCTGTCCACTCGCATCCACTCTCGAGTCCATCACTTCTCTAGAACGTAAGCATCTAGTGAATTTAAAGCTTGGTTATACCAGCATGCTGCGTTATGTTACTTTATTTTTTGTAATTCTGTTGCTATCCTATCAGACAGTCTTTTGATCAGTTGTATCGCTGACACATTGCAACTACGTCAGCGATTATCTTTTGCCCTTGGAACCTACATTAAATAAATATCAAGGGTCAAAGAGCTGAAGAAAAGAAAAAAACATCCATATAACGACACATACGAAACAAAGACAAAGAGCTGTTATACGGAGGAAGAAATAGACGTATATAGCCATACAGAGAGAACAGACTATGCATTTTGGAAGTTGTTTAAAATATATGTCCATCTTAAAACAGCTTCCGTTACCGTTCAGGCAGGATAAAACCGGAACTCCTCACTACATTTAGCGATTAGCTCTATATATTTTGGCGTCGCCGAAATGATTTATCACCACACAAAGACCATGTTTGAAAAAATAAAAGACAGAGGGGGTAAATAAAATAACCAAACAAAGAAAAAAAACCGGTCAAAACCGATAGAGGAAAACTATATAAAAACAACGAGGTTGAAGCTTGTAATGAAAAGGTCAATATATCATTGAGCCCAACAGTTCTTCTCCCCCAAATGTTTTATATAATTACTAACAGAGTTGAGGGCGAGAGCGAGACCGTTCTGATGGAGCACCAGACGGCTGACAGGCTGCACTAGACAGTCGGGTCGATATTTCCGGAGCGTTATGGGCAGGGTTTCCCTACACATAACAGTCGGGTAGGTCCTTCCTCGTCTGACAAACGACTCCCACTGACTTATCAAGTGGTAACGACAACTCAACATGAGCATCCTGTTCAACACCCGCTTTTTTATGGAGGGGGCAGGACTAAGATTGGCCTTGAGAATCATTTAAAAAACCTCAATAAATATTCAAATACAAACCATCTCATAGGTAAAAAAACAAACAAAAAAAAACGTCTTCTGGATATTACATAAAAGTGACGGAAAACGATTTTGTGATAAATGATGACACAACACATATAAAACAAAGCCGGAAACTCAGTTTCCAGACGAGGCTACTCTTACGCAAAGCACAATTTTCCTCATCACGACAAACTGTCAGGTGTCAAGTTTCTGTTAAATCACTAGTCATGGCCGTTTATGAAGAGTAGAGGTTGAGAAATTATTTTTATTTTGAACATGTTTCCCCATATAAGAGCGTGATACTTCTGCTAGTAAGGGGGGTCTTTTAGGGCAATGTTTACCAAAGTAGGAGCCGCAGACCCGTGGGGTCCGTGAAGCTTTTTATGAGGAGCCGCCAAAAAATGGGCCGAAAACAAAGATGTTGAATTAATTTTAATTCTAAATAAACAATACGCCGATACAAATTATGTTGAATTAATTAAATGATACAGTATGTTGAAAGGAGATGTTACTGTTTTTACTACGCACTGTTTTTCAATCACTATGCTAAAGTTTTAGATTGGGGGGGGGGGGGTCTCAAACGTTTTTATTCACATCGAGGGAGCCTCAGACAAACAAACAGTTTGGGAACCACTGTTTTAGGAGATTTCATTTGACGTTAAGGAAAGTTTAATTCCAGAAACATTGTTTGTCTTTCGTTCTAGTTTTATTTGATTTCTTTATAGGTTCGAAGTGAGGTACCTTAAATAACTTCAGAATTTATATAATACAATTTCTCTCTGAGAAGCACACTACTGGTAATCTCCTGACTAACCAGTATCAAAATTGTTCTCTAAGAAAAAAAACAAAAAACAACTTGAAACACTCTATAATGTCAAGCTACTCGATATTCAGCGCCATCTATTGCATATCATGTGTACGATTCGTTTCTTATCATACACACAACCCATGTCTATTTGAAACCGTTATGTCAATGTATTGTTGTTGGTATTTAAATTCATCGGTAGTTTGTGAGATTTAATTACGGTATCAACAACTGGCTACATATAACACAATTCCTCAAAGCGCACAAATTATGAAACCAAACCTTCAGGGGGGCCATACAAGTGAAGAATTTAACCTTCTGTGACGTGACTAGAACAGGGCTTCTGGAGACAAAACTCATTTTCATTATCACTATTCAAAAACAAGCATCAAAAATTTCTGAACGAAATATACTCAGCATATGCAGCAATCAAAAACCATCGCTCCCTTCGCCGGATTAATACAACACATAAAACATGAAAATAAAACAGAAAAAAGAAATGCACACAAAGTAAAATGAATATGACACAATACACTCTCATATTTTAAGACATCTGTAACTTTCTAACTATTAGCGTTCAGTACATGGCTTGTCTATGATGTCCTTCTCGCGAAAACGCTCTCCTCACTTTATAAGAGTGAGGGATAACAAGTACTCAATCAGAAAAAGAGAAGCCCAAGAGTTAGCGATGGGTGCTGTTGACTTGTTGTTGTTGTCTTCCCTCTAGTCTATCGGTTCAAAATTAGGGAATAAACGAACAAGTTTATATTTAGCATAAATTGCATTTTCCAGCTTGAAATCAGTTTCTTCTGCAACATTTGGATGTGTAGTTGTGTTTTCTAACCTTCAGTTATTTCCTGTCTCCATTAGCAGCCACATTTAGTAACTGGTTTCAGATATAGGAACTATATTGTTGGCTAGCGTATAGTAGAATTATTGTCTCACTTAACGTACCTTGAGTAGTTTTGGTGTCCGTATCAAGAAGAACACGTTCTTTAAAACCATTGTCCACGACGCAGGGTTCTGGTGTAGGGTAAAAGGCAACGGGTCGCGAACCGTTAGTTTTTGGATTCATAGTTAAGGCATGCAACCAATAGGCCATGCCCGGTTCAAACGTAGGTTATACTGAAGGCTGAGCCGAATTTTTCTATATACGATTAGCCACAGATCCAACATGGCCGTGTCAGAGATTGTACTAAAAGAACACTTTAAACAGAGAAGGTATATATAAACACTGGCAGTTTTTCTCTCGGGATATAACACAATAATTCACCTACCCTATTTATGGAGATACGATACAACACTTGGTATTTTTAGTTGTTTTTAGATGTTTCGTAATACGAATGTTTACCTATGCAATGCACTTCAGATACAAGCGCTTGGTCTAACCATCACCAAGACTCCCAATCTAAAAGGCTTTGTGTTTCGCGTATCGTTGTCGCAAAAATATGCTTCGCATTTTAGGGCCGTGGGTCCGCTAAAAAAGAGACAGTTAAATACCAATGTTTGGTGAAATTAACAGTCACCCAAGAGATGGCGGTGAGTGCTGTTGACTAGCTTCCTTTCCACTAGCCTATCAATTCATAATTAGGGACTGCTAGTGCAGATAGCCCTCGTGCAGCTTGGCGCGAAATCTATGCTGGTTCAAACGTTACGAAAATGTCTGGGATTCAGATAATTGATAAACTCCGTACAGTATGAAGAAATGGGAGAGGACTTAATGCTCCAAGAATCTCTCATCCCTGAATATACGAATTTATTCCTGTATTTTTTACATATACACACACACGTCCGAGGTATTGTTAACTTTAATACAGATAAAACTGTAAGTTGAATCTTACAGCTCGCTATAACACGAAATAACGCAGCCGCTTTTATAACCACGTTGTTAGGGAGAGTTAGCTAATCACTACATTTTGTTTAGGGCATCACGTGGTGATAACTTTAAAATAACATTAGTGCCTTTTATGATCGCCTCACTGATTTGGTATTACCATGGTAATGTTTTCTTGCAAGTTATCGGGAAATGTGAAAGTAGTTTTTCTTTAACCAGTTGTCAAGAGCGACACAAGTTTTTGGTTATATTCGTTAGTAACCATGACAACAGTTTATTATTTATGCATTGGTAAAAAGCAACTGATATGTAATTAAACACAGTTAATGAATTTTCAGGAAAAAGTGATTATTATATATTATAACGATGTAAATTAATTATAATTACTGTCAAATGGAACTTAATATTTTGTTTTGTGTCTGATGATATTCAGGGGAAAGACAACAGGGTGGGAGTATACGGAAAAGGAAGACGTATAGGAAGGAAAAGGAAAGGCCACTGAAGTTTCTGTGTCCAACTTGCACGTGCCTAACACTCAAAAAGGTAAGATAACACTAACTACAGAAAAGAGAAATAAAAATACCTTCCCCTGGTCCAACTTCTATCTAAACAAAATGATGAAGAAAAGTGAAGAGGCTTAGATTATTATGTCACCTGTGTGAAACCGGTTGCAAAGTATAGCAAAGACACGATCAAAACTCAGAGAAATGTTACTAAAACAGTCCTTGTTATAATTTTAAATGTTCAACATACAAAAAGGTACGTTAAACTGTTGCATTTAAAAAAATGCAATTGTATTAAGAATCAAGCATTATTCAAAATTAACAGAAATACCCGCCCTCTGGGCAGATACAACTGCTAGTTCCTGAGGAAGGCTATTGGGCCTGCGACCTTTTCTGGAATTGTCTGACAGTTCTACAACAATGTACTCATACTTGACATTCAATAATGTTCACCATACATGAGAAAAGAGATTTTATTGAAGTATTTCTTTGTAGACGTAGTCTTGATTTTCTGTTACAACACTCATGAGATTTTCACTAAAGAAAAACATGATTTTTTAAAGTTTGTTTTTTAATTGTTTTATATTTGAAACTTGCTCATTGGTTTTTTTTTATTGGTTAAATCTGAAACACATCATTTCTGTGGAAATTTCAACTGTTTTACTTATTGGTCAGCTATAAAAATACTGCCTAGTTATACAAATATTACCCAGTTATGATTGATGCGGGAGTTTCCGGCGTCCGAGTTTTGGACGTATACATAGCAAACTCCATTATAATAAGGTTCTCAATAAATATGCGTTTAAAAGAGAGAAAAAAATCAAACATCTGATTACCATTTATTCATGGATAGAATGGTTAAAATGTCAACGCTTACAACTAAGATAATTCACGTGTATCAAGCGTGATTGTGGTGGTCTCTGGCGGGAGGAGGAGGTCACCCAATATACACACTAGAGGACTAGAAACCATGCTGCCAAACATCGTACATCAGACATTTAGTTTCCAAGTTTACATGAAAGGACGTAACATGAAACGCAACTCTGATCAGCAAGTTAATACTGAGATAACTAACACTGTGGTTAATAAGTTGGTAAACAACGATTTATACACATAATGAAGTGCTTTTTTTTGGGGGGGGCATACATGTTTCGACAGAACATTGGTCTTTCTTCTTCCCCCAAACATAAATGACTTCATTATACGTGTAAACTTCAAAACCGTTTCACCCTCGTGCTTTTCACTTGCAAAACAATCACTACGTCACATATACTTCTCCCCAATTGTCTTTATACGTCACCTGCACCCCCTCCCCCAATTGTCTTAACAGTTTTGTCACAGTCCATTCAACGATACTGAGAGATTTGTAACATAGTTTTGATGCATCTCTACAACAAAACAGAACTTCTGAACGTATCTTTATATCTTCAGAGATATGGCTGAAATAATACACCACCGTTACATCTCATTTCCACAATCAGATTTACACTCATTTATTCTGGTGTTAAATCTCGTTGAACTCGGAATCAAATCGGTGCTGTAAATCAGATCCGATTCTCAACATCTTATGTTTTGTGAAAATACAACCTCTGATATACCCTAGAGAAACGAGTTCATATGCGCAAAACAAACACTTGGGAAATTTAAATTGCTTCTTTGCCAAGGTTGCTATGGTTACCCGCGTGTGTCGTTTCCCTTATTCATATCTGCAGATATAAGCTACTCAAAGCGTATTTCAATACTTCCAGATACACACGGGGTTCCTGTTGTTTACTTAACAGAATGTGTGCGTGGAGAGAACACCTATCGCCAATGTACGATATATATATATACATATATAAAGTGGGTGTATATTTAGAGCGATATTTTCTATAACAAAGGAATTTTTACAGACTAGATGAAATATATTCCGTACTAGAATAAACACACTCTGTTAAAATGCAGTACCAAATAAACTGAAGGTTCTCATGTTTCTCCGATGCATTAGAAAAAAAAACTTGTCAATGTTTAACATATCATAAACTCCAATCTCACAATTAAGCCAAAGACGCGTATTCTGCATTGTTACACATACCATATATATACACACTCGTTGAAGAAAAGTAATATAACAGTACTCTTCACTCTGATTCGATCTCTGTTGAATTACTGTGTACTCTCTTACTTGTTTAAAAACTAATTATAAAAGAAACGTCACACAGGTTCGGCAAGCAAATAAATCCGAAGTACAAA
>NW_013669861.1:17127-46623 GCF_000517525.1 Limulus polyphemus
GTCTTTCACAAATCATAAACATAAAATTATTTTAAATTGTAGTTGGTTTTAGGATGCGTTTATCCATATTACTAGGATTTCGTACTCAATGTTCATCTGTATCTTTCTGTGAGTTTGCCGATTTATGCAGTACTGTTTCAAAAAAAAATCTCTCCTGCTATTTTTTTTTTTTTTTATAAATTCCACCGAAATCCGTCAAGTGGTAGTTTGAATCCTATTAATAGCAAAAGTCATTTGGTTTAAGAAAGGCACCGTCTATAACGAGATAAAGACAATTCAACGTAAAAGTTTATTCTATCGGGCCTCTTGCCAACTTCGACCTTATTCCACGTGCATATACATTAAACAACACACACACACACTAGTGTGATAGATAACTTGAGTTTCAACTTTTAAGCTTTCATAACCTTTAATATGAATGCGAGGCTGGAGATTCTGGAAGTCACATTATAAGCTGAACACCCATACACGGCGTGACCTTTCAAGGAGAATAACATACAGACACAAGATCGTCACAGTGAACGAGCGGCAGTCAGGCCTTGCAGCCCCGCCAACAGTCGGGCGTTCACCTCTAGCAAGTTGAGCCAAAGGAACTCCACGTCTCGCTGAGCAAATATAAATACATCTCCATAATAAAAAAACGTATAATGAAGCGATATCTATGCCAAAATAAAAATACTGAATATTATATAAGGCAGAAAAAAAAAAACAACTGACGATTAGAAGGAATAATGTATTTAAATTTAAATACACGCGCAATTATAATATATTTCCCCTCTTCTAATTCGAGATAGGTCACGTGATAGCGCACTCGTACCTCCCCAAGGAAGCCCTTCAACCGACTAGGGAAGCGACAACTTCGAAAAATCATGTCAGAAATGCGTTAATACTCCCACCATCTTTATTACAGTAAGTTAAACAGTTCAACAATAACCTGCCATAACACTGTGGAACTTTATAAAAAATAAAAAAAAGCTACAAAGTTTGTCATTCCTTATTCATCACACGGAAAGGAATGAGGGAGAAGTTACAAAAATACGAGTCAATCTTTCCTTACGTAGTCGGCTTCTTCGGTAATTTTATCTTACTGTACAAACAAGATGGAGAGTTAACAAATACTTTAACTTGCCTCTACTTTTCTTACTAAATTACCATGACTGTTGTTGATGATGTTTTTTGCACAAAGCTACACAAGGGACATGGTTTTCAGGTAAAAATGACTACCTGGTTTGTTTGTTTGTTGTTGATTTTTCGTTGTTTCTTTGATGTATAGTTTATTGATAAATGTTTGTTTCGGATATTCGCGCAAAGCTAAACAAGTTATCTGCACTAGCCGTCCCCAGCTTTGAACTAAAAGACTAGAGTACTTAGGTATTAGTACCTCCCGCCAACTCTTGGGCTACTCTAATCAAATAATAAGAAATGACCTCCTGCTGACCACTAGATCACATTCGACCCTTATGACGTAAACTAGAATTAATTGTGTATCGTCGGCCTTAAAATACTAAAACGGAACAAACTTTGGTTTAAAATTTTATATGTACAATAACGGACTTCTAAACGAATAAAACAAAGAAAAGTGTAAGATGTATTACAATCACGGGGTTTATATAAATATATAATTCACCATTCTAGTAAACCCCCACACACATGTATAGATGTTACATCAAAAATGTTGAACATTATTCAACTTGCACAAACAGACTGATTCTTCATGCGTACTTCACCTACCAGTAACTATAATGTCTCCAGGTTTGTTTGTTGTGAATTTCGCGCAAAGCTACACGAGGGCTATCTGCGCTAGCCGTCCCTAATTTAGCAGTGTAAGACTAGAGGGAAGGCAGCTAGTCATCACCACCCACCGCCAACTCTTGGGCTACTCTTTTACCAACGAATAATGGGATTGACCGCACATTATAACGCCTCCACAGCTGAAAGGGCGATCATGTTTGGAGTGACGGGGATTCGAACCCGCGATCCGCATATTGCGAGTCGAGCGCCCTAACCACCTGGCCATGCCGGGCCTGTCTCCTGGTTTAACGCTATACATAACAATATAAATGGGTCATCAGCGACCTCTACTAACGAAAACCAATGTATCTTTACTAAACTAAACGTGTTTACAATTAATAATAAAAAAACTTGCTATATCTGTAGTGATTTATATTTAATATTTTATTTTCAAATATCCCAAAGAAAAATAACTTAAAATTTGCGCAACGGCATCTACCGGTGAGAAGTTGCAGAAACCTGTAAAAAAATTAACTTTCTAACTCGTTTATTCTAAACAGAAAGTTAGATTAACAGTTAGATAACTGCAGCACGAAAACATCCAAACATTTGTTAACACACTACACCAGCAAAAAACGTATAATGAACAAATTAAAACTGAAAATATCAGCTTGTGGCGCTCGTCACAACGCGAAGTCTCGTACACAATAATGTGTGACCTCGTATTATCATGCGTTACATCAACACTAACGTCAGTTTCTGATAAAGAGAAATAATCTCGAAGCCCCCATGTAAACTGGGTACAGAGAAGGCAGTTCAAGGAAAACAAACGCAAGGCTATACACGTTCTGATAATAGGGCATGTGAGAAGGATCTTCCGGTACAACGATAATACGTTCCAGGCTTGAGCTTAAGTATATAATGTTTGATGTGACGCATACAAACAAACAGGGCTGGATATAATTCGCCATGTTTAGTTTTATAATCTATAATTGATCTTAACCCTATCGGCAATACCAAAGAAATGCGTACCACAAACAATAGAGGGCGCAAACATATTCACGGGTTAAATAGTCATAAAGACATTTTATGAACAGTTCTTTGATCGTCCGAACTTCTATACACTATTGGATGACAATTAACGTTGACATTTTCAAATTTAAAACCCTAATATTTTAGCTTTCGGCGTGTGGTTATTTACTAACCCTAAAATGAGGTATTAAATATGTCAATAAGTATACTGCGATAGAGAATCAACCACTAACATATCATTTTATAAAATCCTCCATGCAAAACAAAGAAACAAAATCGGCTGAGTATCATTGATATAGAACATTACGAATAATCCTAGCAGAATTAGGCGAATATTCTAAGAATAACGCGAAGAATCCTAGCACGATTCAAGTTCTTGAACGTCGCGAAAAATCCTGGCACTATTAAGACAATGTTCCTAGAAAGTCACGAATAATCCTAGCAGTATTAAGAGAACGTTCCTAGAACGTTGTAAAGAATTCTAACAATATTAAGAAAATGTTCCTAGAACGTCACGATTACGAGAATTTTCCTATAAAGTCGTGAATAATTCTAGCACTATTAAAAGAATGTTTCTAGAATGTCACAAAGAATCCTAGCACGTTAAGATAATGTTCCTAGAACATCGAAAAGAATCCTAATAGTATTAAAAAAAATGTTCCTAGCACGTTGTGAAGAATTGTAGCAGTATCTTAGAATGTTCCTAGCACGTTGTGAAGAATTCTAACAGTATTAAAAAAAATGTTCCTAGCACGTTGTGAAGAATTCTAACAGTATTAAAAAAATGTTCCTAGCACGTTGTAAAGAATTCTAACAGTGTTAAAAAAATGTTTTTAGCACGTTGTGAAGAATTCTAACTGTTAAAAAATGTTTTTAGCACGTTGTGAAGAATTCTGGCAGTATTAAGAGAATGTTCCCAAACTAACGCTTCGAGATTTAAAAGCTCGCTTTTTAGTGTTGAAGTATTTCTTATAAGTTAAGATACTAAAAATATTTAGCTAGTGTATTACTGAACAATGGAGGAGCTCTTCAGTCGTTAGCTAGTGTATTACTCAACAATGGAGGAGCTCTTCAGTCGTTAGCTAGTGTATTACTCAACAATGGAGGAGCTCTTCAGTCGTTAGATAGTGTATTACTCAACAATGGAGGAGCTCTTCAGTCGTTAGCTAGTGTATTACTCAACAATGGAGGAGCTCTTCAGTCGTTAGATAGTGTATTACTCAACAATGGAGGAGCTCTTCAGTCGTTAGCTAGTGTATTACTCAACAATGGAGGAGCTCTTCAGTCGTTAGATAGTGTATTACTCAACAATGGAGGAGCTCTTCAGTCGTTAGATAGTGTATTACTCAACAATGGAGGAGCTCTTCAGTCGTTAGATAGTGTATTACTCAACAATGGAGGAGCTCTTCAGTCTATCAATGTGGGTTCGGAATCCTGAATTACAAATGATGTACAAATAAGAAACTACTGATTGTATGGCACACACGAATAACTCTTTGTTTGTATTCTACTTATCATTTTATATTACACCGTTATTTATAGCCCCTGATTAACATACATACAGAAAAGGTTTTATACATTCCCATGGGCAGGTTCGCGGTAATGCCAGCGTGCAACATATACAAAGAAGCTGGGGTATGATATCAGAGACATCTCGAGGGTGGAAGAGGAGGGAGAGAGCGCTCCTGTGTTGTCGTCATGTTAATATCGCCCAGAGTTGAAACAAGATGTCCGTTAAAACAACAAGTTTTCATCACAACTTAATAACCAATCGTTACTCCATCAAATACAAACTTTTTAAAGACTTCTATCTGTTGTTGTATTATTAACGTATTTATGACTGAACAATCCTGTTTTCATGGATATGTATGCCATTTGATCAGAATATATCAATCATTTATCATTCACACTTGCACTATCAACGAACAACTCGTTAGCCACGTGCTGGGGAATTGCTTTACACAACAGTATTGATCGTCGATCCATTCCTGCTACGTACGCTTTGAGGGTATTTTATGGAATACTGCAATGCAGTTCTGTGCCTGAATACATTGTGAGTTGTTAACACGGGGTTTACACCAAGCACAGATGAACTGTGCTTTTCAAATCTTCCTTGGGTGAAACAATATGAAGAGCTCTCTCGCGCCGTTCCACTTGTGGGCGGTTGAAATTTATTCAGAGAGTCTAGGGTTGTCATAGCAACTGATTCGTTCACTGAAGTCACAGTAATAACGGATGTACTAGCCTAGCGGGAAAAAATCTCTTGTAAGAAGTCTCGAAAAATATTGTATAAATGTCATATTGTTCCGAACACAAGCGGTATTTACTAAAGATGACAAAATACCTAACATCGACTTTATGCAGTGAAACTCCTGGGAATATGAATTACACAGTTTTACTTTACGGACCGTCATTTTGTCGTAATTCGTATTGATATTGATCGCAAAATGTTTGTGTTAACTTATTATCAGTTCAGTGGCTTAATGGTTTGCGTACCGGCTTATGAATCCGATAGTCCAGAGTTCACTTATAGTGGCAGGGAAAATATAAATCACGCTTCGCACTCTGGGGGCCGTTATAAGAGGAACGATCAAATACCACTATTTGATCACATAGTAACAAAGGGGGTGTTCATGGGCACTGTTGACTGACTAGGCTACATCTTCCCTCTAGTCTACCTGTTCAAACTTAAGGATAGTTAAGGCAGATATATCTTATGTATGTTTTGTGCTAATATACAAAACAAACCATTTGAGCAAGCTGAAGTCCAAATCGGTTGATTTACAATAACGATATTCTTTGCGAGATTTTAGTTTTCGTAATGATAATACGTAATTATGTTGGAATCGATATATACTTAACCTAGCTAGCTATCATTAAGTACGGTAGTACTTAATAGTAGGGATCGTGATGAAACAAAATGGCGGGCATAAAAGTCGCCCACTTAAAACCACTTTGAAAATGTCTTAATGTTAACAATGACTAATTCACAGTATTGGCTGAGTAAAACTGAAGATTATTGTACTTACAAAGTTGCCTATATACGTGTTTATGTAGTGAATCAAATTTTCACTATTTCAATGAATTTTCATCTAAGTAAGTAAGTGACTTTCCAGACAAGTGTACAGAAAAAATGACGAACCTTATCGCTCTAATTATTTCACAGAACTCTTCCGTCTAGGTGTCCCAATTGTTCCTTTCTTGTACCAAAAATGATACTAGTAGATATGTATATCAAACGGGCGATACGCTACTTTGGGCATATAGTTAGGTTTGAGGGTAGGTTGGTAGAGATCCTGATGAGTAATAAAATCGAATCAGATATACGCGCACCCCACCCTTGGTATTGCTGGCGCATAAAAATACAGCTAATAAAAAGAAAACAAACAAAAATAATATATATATATTTTTTTTTTTAATAGTTAGTTTTTAGTAGGCACTAAAATAGTTATTGCTTTAGAAGTCGCTCGGTTGGACAGCGGTAAGTTACAACGATAAAATCCGAAGTTCGATTACCCGCGGTGGACACAGCAGATAGCTCTATGTGGCTTTGCTGTAAAACAAACAAACGATTACTTTAATATAAATACAATGACAAATAACAAATTATATTCAGTTACTTTACAAATAGTGCTTTTACTTGTTGCCTTCCGAGCGATTACAAGTGAAAACATCACGTCTTAATCGACACGAATTAAGATAATTGAAATTACCAAAAGTTCGAAATTATTTCGGTAAAAGTGAAACTACAATAATAGCCCTGCGGATTTGAATCCCACCCAAAATCAGTATTAACTTTTTTCATGGAAATTCTAACTTTATAGGACGGCGTGTCTCCCCTAACATTCCTCTACTTAAAATATAAATCGACCTTTTGATCATTCATTATTATTATTATTATTTAAAAAAAAAAAAACTACATCGTAGTGTTATTAATGACTTGGGTGTTTTAGGATGTTAACAATCCTTGTAACATTTATTTTACCCTAAGAAACCACGAATTTCCGACGTAATCTACGGGTTCGAATCCCTTCACCTAACATGCTCGCCCTTTCAGCCGTGGGGGCGTTATAATGTGACGGTCAATCCCGCTTTTCGTTGGTCATAAGAGTCGGATGGAGTATATCACGTATACATTAGGGACTGCAGATAACTCTCGAGTATCTTTGCGAAATTCAACAGACAAACGTACAAGTTATAAAAAAAAAGGTTACAACCTCTTAAATTATTATCACTCGCTGCTTCATCCTCAAATTAAGCACTCCGTCGTTTTTAAAGCAAGGGTATAAAGTCGTCAATAATCTCTACCGCTCGCCGACTGTAATCACGCCTCTCATGACGTCATTATTATCCCGGTTTCCAAACTATTTCGGCACGCGATATTATGCAGAATTAACACGAGCAAGAACTTACAGATATGTATTATGTATCAATAATATCAAAACAGTTGCTGATATGCAAGTGTGTTTTACCCACAGGATAAAATAATTTGTTGCGATTACCGCAGCTAGCAGCGCTATAACCACGGAATTGATGTTAAGACCTCAGTTAGGTTTGGTATCGTTGTTTACTCGGCAAGTTTTCAAATTTAAAAAAAGTTATGTCGTTTACGCGCTAAAATAAACAACACTCAGTAGATATATATATAAAAGTATTGTTCAATCCTGATATATCCCTTGGTCACCTGGTGCTTGTTTATTATTATTGTTGTTATCTGTCTTTTGGCTACTCGCCACATCCCGATAAGTTTCTAGGTTACCATCCCAAAGCTGTTGCCAGGCGACTCCCTATAAACCACACTCAGTAGATATATATATAAAAGTATTGTTCAATCCTGATATATCCCTTGGTCACCTGGTGCTTGTTTATTATTATTGTTATCTGTCTTTTGGCTACTCGCCACATCCCGATAAGTTTCTAGGTTACCATCCCAAAGCTGTTGCCAGGCGACTCCCTATTTCTCTCTTCGTTACTTGTAATGATTAATTGGTTGCTTATACGTCTTAGTTTAATAATTGCATGATGATCATCGCTAAGTCTTTTATAAAATCTGAACATTTATGTACGTAAAGTATACTTTCTTTCAAGAAAAGTAGCATACCAGATGGCGTGATTAAAGGTGTTTGTTTAACAAGTTCATTTTCACTCGCATAGGTATTAATGCGAGTTACAGTCCTCTTTTTTCATTATATTAGCCATCGTATGGGATGATATAATTAGGTTAATAACACGTAATACCAAATATCAATATTAAAATAATAAATATTTACGATTACAAAAGTGTCGGCGCCATTAAAATACAAATGAGCAAAAACCATTGGTGTTGTTTCCATTGTTGAAAAGGAAAGGTTGTTAGACTTCAGTGTTAACATAGAAGCTGTCTTGTCTCGATCACCGTGCAAGAAATATGAACGCCATAACACACCAATTAGATGCGCGAGCATGAATCCCTGGGAAAATAATGATTCTTTTCTGGGAAGCTGTATGGTCCTGTGACAAGAGGTGTTGGTGCGGGTTTTTTACTGTACTTAATTCAAGCTACAGACAAATTGTATACGTACGCCCGCGTTGCGTGATTTCACCTACACACTTGGAGAGCCACCATACACTGAAGGACTGCCATGCTAGTATTACACGAGCCTCTAGCACGTGATGTTTTTTTTTTTTTTTATTTTGGTTGTTGTTTCGTAAGTTGCTCCCCATGGACTTTAGACTTACCCGAGTCGACTTATTTGCAGACAACCGTTAATCAACGCCAGAAAACCACCCTGCGACTCATCACCACACATGTGCTGCAGCGTTGGCTGACCGTAGAGACAATTGTAAAAAATAACATATCACACATGAAAGCGGTTCTACGTCACGCAACAGTCATGCGCTATTTAAAAAAACAAAAACACCTGTTAGTTTTGTACATGCAAGTAACTTCTACGTTGTTGGGGCAATCCCAAGACACGTTTCAAACTACGCTGTTGGGGATGTAGCAAAACGTGTTTCAAACTACGCTACTGGGGCTGTAGCAAGACGTGCTTCAAACTACGCTATGGGGCTGTAGCAAGACGTGCTTCAAACTACGCTGTTGGGGATGTAGCAAGACGTGCTTCAAACTACGCTAT
Source organism: Limulus polyphemus (assembly GCF_000517525.1). Taxonomy (NCBI): domain Eukaryota; kingdom Metazoa; phylum Arthropoda; class Merostomata; order Xiphosura; family Limulidae; genus Limulus; species Limulus polyphemus. The sequence goes on from NW_013669861.1 coordinate 26,007, forward strand.
GGGGCTGTAGCAAGACGTGTTTCAAACTACGCTGTTGGGGATGTAGCAAGACGTGTTTCAAACTACGCTGTTGGGGATGTAGCAAAACGTGTTTCAAACTACGCTGTTGGGGATGTAGCAAAACGTGTTTCAAACTACGCTACTGGGGCTGTAGTAAGACGTGCTTCAAACTACGCTACTGGGGCAGTAGCAACAAGTGTTTCAAACTACGCTGTTGGGGCAGTAGCAAGACGTGTTTCTAACGAGCAAAAATACATACTGGGCAAGCAAAATGTAATATAACAACTGACCAAATGGATTTAGCGCTACACAAAATTAGTAATAAATGCATGTCGTAACCAGCTTTCGTCGTACGACGTACACATACAACGCTATCTTTCGGTTAACGGACAGGAGACTCAGCTTATACAGTTACAGCACAGCTGTGTATGGTACTTAAGAACGTTTCGGATGTTTGTGGATTTTATGTGGACAGCCACTGCAGTTGTTTAAGCTATATTTCATGCAAAATTGTTTCCACATTTAATCTCAGAGTACTTATTTTTTTACAAATTTTCTCATGCCCTCATACTCCCATAGCATTAGCATGCTGATTGTACTTCGCACAGCGTGTTGACTTTTGATCCCACTAATTAGAACTCCCCCCCCCCTCAAACATTCTGCGTACGGGGCTGGCTACATTGTACGTCTCGAACCTCTTTATTTACGAACTGTGAAAAGACTCATTAATCTTAAATCGTGTGACTTTTAGAAATGGGAAAAAAAACTAATTGGATATCTAATAAAAGGTAACTGCTTAAACGTTAATATCGGGATCTTACCGTTGCTTAGTGATGAAACTGATAACCTATTTAAAGCACGAGTGGTGATTTAAGTTAAGAAAATTATTAACAGGCCCCTCACGAGCCAGTGGGGGATATTTTGGTTGAAAAAAAAAACCTACCCAATCCGGTTTTTCTTAATTTGAACTGAAACTTTTTGGACATATTTATTGGCTAAAAAGAAGGCATTTCCCGCACTTTTTAAGCGTTGGGGCTGCGAAAAGTGATTTGAAGTGGTAAGGTGACTGAAATCCGTCAGTGCATCACGAGCTTAACGGCCAAGCACAAGAAGCTTGGAAGTCTCTAAATGACACGCAGAGGAATTCAGGAACCGTTTAGAACCACCTTGATAGTTATTGTGCAGTAAGCCGAGTACAATATTATGCCTGTAGCTGGTTTCAAAATGTTCCTGTCTGCTCATCCTACTGCTGACTATCGTGATGCTTCGATCTTCCCTACCAAATAACAAGTGAAATCGTTCGTATCTCAATTGAAAGCTAAACATAAAAATGAGACAGCAGAAGCATAAAAGGTTGGCAATTGTTTAATTAATAATGCCGAGAATGTAGCTTTATTGATATATACTGAATTTACTCCCAGCTAGTGTGGAGACTTGAGGATGCTGTATTTCACTTAAACATTTATCAATTAACAAATGAAAAGTTGACACGAAAAGACACGTCTAAAAGTACCCTCTTCGGAGTTTCCGGATTGAACTTACTATTAATATTCAACAACTTGTAGTGTAAAGACACCCCTTGGCTCCTGAGGGACGTGCTAAATTTAAATAGACGATGTGTTTCAACTTAGCCCCCCCCCCAATCATTCTCAGGTGAATAGTAAACTTCGGACTCTATTTTATTTTCTCGCATTTCATGGTGTTAAATCAAGCCGAATTTCTTTTGTTGTGCACCAAGCATTAAAACCCGCATTTCATGGTGTCAAGGGTTCGAACACGTGGACATCTTTCTTGAATGTTAAAATAATGTACATGATTTTTTTAATTTGATATCTTATCACAGTGGTTCCGCGGGCAAGAGGTCAAAATCTGCACCTGACCCACCCCCCACCCCCAAAGGTCGAGACCGAAAAACTGATCGGGGAATGCATTCACAAAAAAAGAGAAAACAAAAAAAGCAAAAGTGTGCACTATGATGGTAGCATGTTACTATAAAAACGTGTTGACTGGAAGTGAGTGTCCAACTTAATGATTGATCTAACTCCACTACTAATTGTGTTATATTCAATAAATCAGTTTTGGTGTCTAGTTAAGTTCTTATTACATCATCATTATCATTACAGATTATTGTAGTATTTATGTTATTATTATTATTACAGTATTTATGATATTATTATTATTATTACAAATTATTATAGTATTTATGCCTATAAACACGGTCTAGTTATATTCCCCAATATTTTTTACAAGTATGCCTAAAACGGTACATTTTAAGAAATAAAACAGTGAAACTAAATATATATATATATATATATATTGGGGCATTGAGTTTAGGGGGAGCTTCCCCCTGTGCCCTGTGGTAATAAACCTCCTTGAACGTAGCTTAAAATTACTGCAAAGTATACAAGTGTATATGATTTTATTTCTTATAAATCTCGTGCAAAGTTACACAGGGTAGAGCCGTCACTAATTTTGAAATAAGACTAGAGGGAAGGCAAGCTGGCCAATAGAGCCCACCGTCAATTCTTAGGCTACGCTAGTCTGATTGAATAGTAGGGTATGAACGTAGCACCTACAGCGTACTCGTGGATCCAAAGAGCGGAGCGCGTTTTTGCGGCAACGGGACACAAACCTTGAACCATCGGATTCACAGTTCAGGCCCACTCACTTCGAAGTCACGCCCGGTCCAAATGTACATAGTGTGAATGTACTAACTACGTAAACGCCAGTGGACTGTTAACGCATCACATTTCACCACAAACCGTCCAGCTTAAACTACATTTCTTTAAAAATAAAATGACAAGGGAAATTACAAAACAACTTCAAGTACACTACGCGTATCCATGTAGTTCATATACATAAAAGCACGTGCGAAAGGATATCACTGTGTGTGTGTGCTGACAATTCACAAGGAAATTATGTAGACCGACAGTCTGATATTCGCGCTACTGATATTCCCTCAAGTCGCACTGTCTGGATGATTAGTGTTCCGGGAAGTGGCCAGCTGCAGGGAGCCACTTCTCAGAAGGATCCATAGATGGCGTAGTTTCTGCACATACCAACAGTAAAATCCCACGAGAGAGGAAGAAGAGGCGTGGCTGATGATAAAGAAAGACTGAAATTGACCCATAACTCAACCTTACTTGAAAGACAGTATGTGCTCATCGTTACCGCTCACGTGGTGACTAATTGTCATTCACGAAAAACGGCCACTCTGACACGCTCAACAAATCATACACGCTCTTGCAACAAACGACCATGGTATCTGAGAAAATATTAGAACAATGACGTAATACACGCAAAAATTACGGTTTCTTAAAAAGAAATAAAATAGAAGAAAACTTAAAAGTGAAGAAACACAATGAAATTTGAAATACCAAAGTAATACTAACGGGAAATAAATTAATATGTAATTAAACAACCAACCATCTTTATTCTGTAAAAACTGAAACACAAAATGTTTTATTTCAGATACGGACAAAGAAATTAATCTAAATTAATTTAGCTCGAACCTAAATTAAAATAAAACAAACTGACAGCAAATATGCTAGATGTTTTACAGGTTTACATCACCACAACAGAATGACTTCCATGACGTATCTTTTGTACTTGCGATTGCCCCTGAACAAAAAAAGAGTAACGGTACGAGCAACAAACCTGGTCTGAAGATCACGTGACCGAACAACGGTGTACAACAAACCTGGTCTGAAGATCACGTGACCAAACAACGCGTGGCAGTGTGAGCAACAAACCTAGTCTGAACATCACGTGCTCGAACAGCGCGTGACACTGAACAAAAAGCCTTGTCTGAGTATCACGTGACCCGAACAACGTGTAACGGTGTACAACAAACATGGTCTGAACATCATGTGATCGAACAACGCGTGTCAGTGTGAACAAAGAGTCTGGTCTGAACATCACGTGACAGTTTGAAGATCAATGTTAGGGCTGGAACAAATGTTTATACGATTCTTGCCCAAATTTACGTTAATTGAATTTTTAATTTGTTTGTACCGTAAACATGTTCCACAACCTGGACGCACTTTTGCGTTGTGCGTATTAAATCGGTATGTTCTAGTGAAACATTCATGACGTTTCGTTGTATCGTTCTTCTTGCACGAGTTCATGATACAGACAGAAACATATAAAACATATACAGATACCGAAAATGAGACTAAGATTCAACGAACTGGATTCAGAAAACATGGCACGACAGAAAAATGATAGATACCTCTGTTTTCAGATGAAAAAAAAGAGTTCCGACTTCCTTACTAAGAAAATAGCTTATAAAATAATTCCGCGTTTTCTCTTTGACATTCGGCGAATCTCTTTATTCTATTGGCCATTTATCCTTGTGCAATACAGGAACTTTAAATGGTGCAACTGGCAATGAATGGAAGACTCGGGGGTAGTTCTAAGAAAACTATTGTTAGAGGTGTTGATGTTCTAGCTCCAATACTGGGAGTAGGAACATAGGGGTAATGTTTGTTCTAACTCAAATACTGGAGGTAGGAACATAGGGGTGATGTTTGTTTTAACTAAAATACTAGGGTAAGAACAAAGGGGTAATGTTTGTTTTAACTGAAATACTGGGGGTTGGAACATAGGGATGTTTGTTTTAACTAAAATACTGGGAGTAGGAACATAGGGGTAATGTTTGTTTTAACTGAAATACTAGGGGTGGGAACATAGGGGGAATGTTTGTTCTAACTCAAATACTAGGGGATGGGAACATAGGGGTGAATGTTTGTTCTAACTCAAATACTAGGGATGGGAACATAGGGGTGATGTTTGTTTTAACTGAAATACTGGGAGTAGGAACAAAGGGGTAATGTTTGTTTTAAATGAAATACTGGGAGTAGGAACATAGGGGTAATGTTTGTTCTAACTGAAATACTGGGGAAGGAACAAAGGGGTAATGTTTGTTCTAACTGAAATACTGGGAGTAGGAACAAAGGGGTAATGTTTGTTTTAACTCAAATACTGGGGTAGGAACATAGGGGTAATGTTTGTTTTAACTGAAATACTGGGGATAGGAACATAGGGGTAATGTTTGTTTTAACTAAAATTCTGTGGGTAGGAACAAAGGGGTAATGTTTGTTTTAAATGAAATACTGGGAGTAGGAACATAGGGGTAATGTTTGTTCTAACTGAAATACTGGGGTAGGAACATAGGGGTAATGTTTGTTTTAACTAAAATTCTGGGGGTAGGAACAAAAGGGGAAATTACAGAACATTAGAATGGGTTACTCAAGCACGAACCTAGGATGTTCGATTATTCAGATAATCTGATGAACCACAGACGACAATGAAATGGGATGCCATTAACGCCCCCCCCCCCTTCCCTGTCTACAACACTGTCTAAGAAATGCACTTGGCAGGGTTAGAAACAACTTATCACGCACTTACTGAAAAAGTCAGCAATCTCACTTTTCTTATGCGTACTAAAAGTCATTAGGACCTCGTCCACAAATCACGCACGATCTTCGTTTGTGTAGAATATTCACACGCCTACATGCACATCACACAAAGAACCTTAAGATTCTAGTTCATCGAAGCGCAGGTGGAGTTATCACGTGACCCGAGCATGCTGCACGAGAACCAGGTGTCTGTGAGCAAGCCTTTGACGACTCGTATAGACAAGGCGAAAAAGGGGTCATTTCCGCACCTCGAATTATGCGTGAGTTCCAGATTTGAACGTTGTACACAAAAGAGCTTGCTGGGAGACGCTTAGAAACATGCTGATTTATTCGTCTGAGCAGCGGCTTCCCGAGTGGCACAGAATTGTGCATGCCGGAGGTCGAGACAGACAAAAACTCGACCGTCATGGACAGCACGCGAGATAAATGAAAAACCAACCTTTGGAGTGCGATCTCCAAGTGAAGCTTAACTCTCGGTTAGGAGGACATAAATGGTGTGTGAAAATAATTCAGAATTAGGCTATAGCAAAATTTATAAAAACCAATAATCACTGTCAGCGATCCACAAACGTTTGAAATGTAAATAGTAAATCTTATTCGGAACACATATCTATATCACTGTTGTACTAATTTGTTTTCACCCAAACCAGCGTGTACGTACACCCCAAGAAACGAAGCACCAACCCCCACCTTCTCTCTACTATTTGTTTGTTCTAAGTGTAAGACTCATAAGTGTAAATATACAAATATTATTGTTTATTGTGCCTGTGTATCGTCATATATACCAGCAGAATTAACTTTACACGTAAATTATTCATATTAATAAGTCGTAGGAAACAGGCTTTATATTTGGGAAAGAAAAAAAATCCGAAAACCGATCTCGTCCGCCATTGTAATCCCACATTCTAACAGAGTGATGAGACCTTAAAATAAAAAAATAAAAAAACTTTTTTTAGACTTAAAATTTATATATATTCTCCAGACATATTTGTCCGAAAACCAAATGTTTGTCTATATTCAAATACAATGTGTTAGCTCAAACTCATAGGGTTACATGACAATCCCCCCAACACAAACCTTAATACTCTATACTTCCTTTACGCTGTTCTAATCTCACCCTGCGTTCCTGCAATACAGCCTTAAATAGATATTACAGGGTTTCAAAAAAACTGGTACTTTACACGTCTCTTGTTGGACATGAAACACGAATTCTGTTAACTTCTAAAACTTACACGTTACCATAAGTCTACTGTACCGTACTGTTGTATGATCAGAGGTTTTATTACGTTACCATAAGTCTACTGTACCGTACTGTTGTATGATCAGAAGTTTTATTACGTTACCATAAGTCTACTGTATCGTACTGTTGTATGATCAGAGGTTTTATTACGTTACCATAAGTCTACTGTACCGTACTGTTGTATGATCAGATGTTTTATTACGTTACCATAAGTCTACTGTACCGTACTGAAGTATGATCAGAGGTTTTATTACTTTACCATAAGTCTACTGTACCGTACTGATGTATGATCAGAGGTTTTATTACGTTGCCATAAGTCTACTGTACCGTACTGATGTATGTTCAGATGTTTTAAAAACTAATATTAATTTATCTACTCGGTTAAATCCCCGTACACAAACTTTCCTATAAGATATTCGGTTGTTAGAATTGTTACTTCTATCGATAAGCCATGGATAGCTTAACAATTTACTAATTGAAATATCTAGAACAATATGCTATATAATATTAAAATATTACAATCTCTTGATATTTTTTCAAGTACACATTGATTATTGAAATCAAAAATACAAAAAGTTATCCAAAACATTAGTTGAAAGAAAATTTCTGTACTGTCACTTGCATGTCATGATAATCATGTAAAAGAATGAGGTTAAGAAATTAACAATTTAATTAACTATGACAATAACAAAATTGTTTACAGAGGAATTAGTTGGCACCATGCCAGATTTAACAAACACACAATCTGGCACTGTATTACGTAATAATGCCACACCTTTTCGATATATGTATGAGGAGACAAGGAGAACGAATATAACAGTTACAGTTAACTTCAACTATCACCGCACGGAAGTAATAGTCTGGCCTTTTTTTTTCTTTCTCTCTTTTACTATTTTAAAGCCAGGAGACATAATTTAACCGTTGGCGGGAAACTATATACGATACGTTTTAGTGTAAAAAGAGGCCACGTGGTAACTAAAATGACCTTCACGGCAATATCCGTGCGTACGCTAGATGTTAGAAGCATTCTGTGTATATATAAAAAAAAAACAAGTCATTCTCGCGGATACTACCAAAATTTGTACGAACTTCTATTGGTTTAAATGAAGAATATACAAATAAGGTGAAATAATGAAAAGATCAAAGCCAGTGGAGCTTTGTTACTACAATAAGGCCAAACTAAACTTAAGAATGAGAGAAGTTTGGAGAAAAACAGCCACTTTCAGAATAAGTGTTCAATCAAATGATTTAAAAACTTCGCGTGAGAAACCTAGGTACGTGGTCATGATAAAGACAAGTTACTCTCACCGACAACTTTGTTAAACTATTTCTGTATTTCCAATTAAGATTCTGGCAAACTATACCAGTTATACTTAATGTAACCCACAAGTGATCCTGGAGCTCCTTCCTATATCACAAGTAACCCACAAGTGATTCTGGACTCTTTCCTCTACCACAAGTGATCCTGGAGCTCCTTCCTCTACCACAAGGTAACCCACAAGTGATCCTGGACCTCCTTCCTCTATCACAAGGTAACCCGGATCACTTGTGGTAGAGGAAAGAAGTCCAGAATCACTTGTGGGTTACTTTGTGATAGAGGAAGGAGGTCCAGGATCACTTGTGGGTTACCTTGTGACAGAGGAAGGAGCTCCAGGATTACTTGTAGGTTACCTTGTGATAGAGGAAGGAGCTCCAGGATCACTTGTGGGTTACCTTGTGATAGAGGAAGGAGCTCCAGGATTACTTGTATGGACCTCTTTCCTCTACCACAAGGTAACCCACAAGTGATTCTGGACTTCCTTCATCTACCACAAGGTAACCCACAAGTGATTCTGGACCTCTTTCCTCTACCACAAGGTAACTCACATGTGATTCTGGACTTCCTTCCTCTATCACGACTTTTATTTTGGATAATTCAAAAACATGAGGAAAGAGCGCGAAAGGACAAAAAACAGCCACTTCTATAAAAAAACAATTAATTTCACTACTTCTATAGTAAATTATGAGCAACCATTTTTCTACGTTTCATATAATAATGTCTGCGAACGGTTGGTTCAAAAGTTGATTAACAATATTAACGTATTCTCAGAAACAGAACATCAATGAAAACTGTTTCCGCCCGTTACCGTATAACATGAGGTAACTCTTTTTAAGTTATGGCCCTGTAACAGGGGGCCAACTAACAAAGGCCGGAAATAAACCTGGTGTTAAGATGAAGGGAATTCCTCTTACCTCGACAGACTGATTATGCGTTGTTGTTTAAGAGTTGCTCACCCAGAAATTTTCCCCTGGCGTGAAGATCAATGATTTGTTCCGTGACAATGTGGATGAAAGGGAAATAGATTTGTTTGTTTGTTTGTTTTGAATTTCGCGCAAAGCTACACGAGGGCTATTTGTGCTAGCCGTCCCTAATTTAGCAGTGTAAGACTAGAGGGAACGCAGCAGTCATTACCACCCACCGCCAACTCTTGGACTACTCTTTTACCAACGTCACATTATAACGCCCCCAGGGCTGAAAGGGCGAACATGTTTGGTGTGACGGGGATTCGAACCCGCGACCCTCAGATTGCGAGTCGAGCGCCCTACCCACATGCCGGGCCTAACAACATAATCATTATCTGTTTTCGTTATTTTCAATTTCATTTATACGTTATGATGTCAACTTCGAAATCTAATCACAATATTTTCAGATTTCGGATAAAAACAACTGAGCCAAAGTAATATAAAACGCATTTTAAGTTACAATAAGTCATTTAAGAATAAAGCTTATCTGTATGTTTATTTTTTTTTTGCATACATGTTGCTTAAAAGTGGCACAGTAAAATGATGTTGCCTTCCAAGCTTTCTTAACAGCTTAGTTTCATCTGCTAGACATACGACCGTCATGGAGTTTTGTTACTTGTGTAACACACAGCGCTGTTGGTTTTGTTTTCACTTTATACATATCTTTCCAGTAAAACACTGAATCATCTAAAACAAATATTTTTAGAGCTATCTAAACTTTAAGGAACTGAATGAAGTAATATAACGTGTTGGAAACTCTATTACAAGTAATGGCGTTTTTTTTTTATTTCGTTCAATGTCACTATGTTCATCTCATCGAAAGACAATCCGTGCAAAAATCAATGATTAATAAATTAATACTGATCGATTAAAAACTGTATAAGCTAATCAATATGCACAAATAGTCGTTCACCTTCAAGTTCTAAATACAGCCCCCCTTCTTTTCCCTCTGAAAACAGTGTCACAGACGATAAGCCTCGTAAGGGGCAGTTGCTATTTCACCCCATTGAGGCCTCACAATACGTGAGGAACCGGTGAAAATTACGACAACCTACTTTCCAAATAGGTCAGACCACACGCTTCTCCAGCAAACTGGAATGACAACAACACGTAGCGGAAGAAACACTGATCATAAAATATTCGGCGTCAATATTTTAATTATTTATTACGGTTTCGAACAAACGTACCTTTATATTGAAAATTGCATAAAACTACGTTTCACGTGTGAGAATTATTCTTCGGTCGATGCATAAAATATATACATAAATTCATGGTTTGTAAATTATTACTCTTTTTTCCCACAAACAGGTTCATATTTTATAGTCTCTCAACATGACCCACTCAGTATCACATTCTACTGAAACTAATGTTGATAATAAAGTTAGAAAAATACGACCTTTACACGGAATATAATTATAAGATAACTTTTATTTTAATCGACGTTTCGCCTTTGCGGCTTCTTCAGGGCTAGTACATAAAATTGTCTAGAAGACAATAAAAAATTCTATTGAATCTCCTTACTTACAAACTAATTTACAAAACTTGGTAACGATTCTATCATAATAATAATAAACAAGAAATTCTCTTCAGATGCGAACCAGACTAAAACACGACACATACATAGAGAGAGCAGTTATATCCAGGATATGAAAAAAAGGTCTTTCATTTAAGCATAACAAAACTGGTATATCCAAAATTCTAACAAGGAAACTGTGACGTCAAATATAACTCTTTATTTTCATACATTATACTAAACTAATCTAAAAATTTATGGGATAACCCGAGAATTAGAAATATATATCTGATGTGGTTGAGTAACTAACTATGCCGTTACTCCTGGGATACCCGAGAATTAGAAATATATATCCTGATGTGGTTGAGTAACTATGCCGTTACTCCTGGTCCTTGTGTGTTCTGGAGTTTTGTTTCAAGTTTCCGAAACAACACAATCACAAAATATAAAACTTGTACAGGCTATGTGAAGAACTCTACAGGAACAGTTTAAGAAATTCATATGGCTAAAATCACAATGATACACAAAAATATCACATTATATAAACGTTATTAATCATCATGTTGATAAATTTTAAATAAACATTTACTAACAATTTAAAAAAAGGTGAGTTACCTTTAGTCTAAAGTGCTGTAACATTCACTGCCGAAAAATGGCTATCAAAGCCATTTTCATAGCTCTGGTGATTAAATATCTGATCCGAACATTTAACTCTATCCTCAGGGTCACTAAGATTAGCTGTTATATGTAATAATAGAAGATAAAAAGGAGATTAATCTAGATCAATTAAACCTAATCGGCTACTCCTGGCTCTAGTATTAGAAATCACGCAATGGCTCCGGTGGATTTGTTGTCGTCTGAACGTAGAAAGTGGCTTGTTTGGTACTTTCCCCTGCCGTAAATCTAACGTTAACTGTTTTACGAAAAGCAGGGCGGGCTTCTGAACAAACATCACTTATTGATAATTCAATGATTTATCATTTTAAAGCTACATTTTGGTTTATGTCAGATTCCTGAATGAATTTGTTTTCAATGAAAAGTTACACAATGGGCTATTATAAGAAAATATGAGTGAAAGCAAAAAAGATTGTAATAATATGCCAACCACACTATCTATGTCTGCTACATCCAGTGCCAACAAGGATTTTACTTTTAGGCCTCTACCAGGGTTCACCAGGCCGACAAGGATACAACTAAGCAGTGGTCGAGAAACTATTTATATCATCGGTTGCTTAAATGAATATTATCAGGTTGTGGCTAAAAATCGACCGACAGTATCTGTAACATTTTAAAAGTTATTCCTTATTTATCTACTCATTTACTGGTATCCTAAAGAGTTCACAAAAACATTTTGCTATTCAAATTATAGGATCTTTTCTGTTTCATTCACCGCGTTCAAACAGAAAGAAATATATATTTTTGAATGTATTTTTAATGCTGATTTCAGAAATATATATTAAAATTTGGATAAATGAGAATATTTATTTTATTATTTTGCTTACGAAACAAAGGAAGTACTTTTATCATGACATACTCACCGATGTATTTAAAAGAATTGCAAGACATCAAGATAATATCTAATGTCAATGTAACAAATTCAATGTGAAAATTCTGAAAGATTCTTAAATATTTCCTACAAGAGATCATAATTTTCATGCATACGACGCCAAACGGACTCGCAGAGATACGAGTCAATCATGTTACGATTGGTTCCACAATGTCGCTTGTGACGTCTCTTAACCACATTCCAAGTACTTTCAATTTGTTGCAGGTTTCACAAACATAAATTAAAATTTGGAGAATTGATTTTTAAAGTGGAAGAAATGGGAAAATATTTTCATTTTTTAAGAATTTTTTTAAAATTAGGTTCATTTTTTATTTAAATAACATTTAATTATTTACTAATTAGTCTAACTTGATCTAACCTCACATAAACTGACCTAACCTAGCAAAATAAAAAATATTTCTTTTCACTTCTCTAAATTTCAGTTTATATTTCTGAAATCTGCGTTAAAATCTACATTCAGATATATATATCTTTCTATTTGAACGCGGTGCATGAAACAGAAAGACCCAAATTATAAGTTGTATTAACTGCGTTTAAAATAAAAAAATAATCTAATGCTCGGTGTAGTAATAAAAAATAACTACTTTAATTTGACAAAGTCATCATTCAATTTTAAGCCTGAGCATGTAAATCTTTTAAAAATATAATGTATGTAAACTAAGGTATAAAATGGTTTAATTAAACTGTGATTTGGTTGCTAACCTCAAGCTCTTTTGTCCAGTTCCGCTAATTCCATACGCGAATACATGATATGCCCTCTCACGGTATCGGCTGTCTACGTTTATAATATCTAATATTACTTTTTATAATTAATAAATATTATTTGATATCATAAATTGAAAATGTTTAACCAATCAGCCTAATAGTAACGTATGTGATAAAAAATCACGTTATAATGCAGATATTTTATTATCTTTTTCTCATACCAATTAATATGTACAGTAACTAGGGGTTACAGATTTAAAGTACTACATATAAGAGCTTTAAAATTAAAGTTACAATTTAAACGCCGAACCTCACAAAACATTGGAAAGCAAGAAACCATAACTAAATGTTTAACTCATCACTGTTTACTATACTGCCTATCGTATTCGGTTATGAACTATTGATTTCTTCTATTACAATTATGTTAATTTTCACGTGATATTTAACTCAAAAATTTCAGGTGTAATTATTATTACTATTACACATGTAACTTTACAATATGTCATACCATCGTAAACAGAAACAACGAAATTGTTTAGCGGTAAACATCACGTTCTCCACTTGTATATACATAAACTGCAAGTTTGAGATTTTTTCTTAATTACTGAAAAAAAAATACTTAGTTCTAAATAGGTATTTCATTATCAAAATCCGGGTATTTAAATATGAGTAAAAAGAACGCTAAACCTTCTTATATGTTATATGAATTTCTGAGAAATAATTTGAATAAACTATACATTAAAAAACTGTTCCAAAAATTAAACGGAAATTCAAAAAGCCTTTGCGAGAAACACCAACTGTGTGTGGACTTTCTTGTAGTAATTAATAAAGGCGAAAGTTATAAAAAAATTTAACTCCACTTTTTGGCAACTTTTAAGATCAAATACCACGTAATGACAAAAGTTACAAACTATTTTATTTTGATACACTTGCTTCCTATCCTGTATGACAAATTTTTAACTTAACGGAAGACTTTGAACTTTGCCGTTACGTTTGTACTAAGCGATGACAACACATGTACGATAACAATAAAAATGGCTCCATGACGTAATACGTGCAAGTACATTAGTGATATTACAACCTACCTGTCACAAACAGCCCGAGATAATCGGTAACACCAACATTCCACAATAGACATGCGCTATATCGGATGTTTAGGTCCGATTTTGCTTGAACTGGGAGGGTCTGGTACACATTCGACCTCTCCCCCCCCCAAAAAAACAAAACAGTAGATTAGTGCTCTTTCACTTTTGTTATTTTTACTGCTGTATCAAATGTTTCTAATTCCACGTTTGATTTGTTTTCTTTTTAGGTTGATTTTTGGTACATTCTATTGTTTAAAACTTTTGCAACTGTACAAGTTCACGTTGGATGCCTTCAGTCATGTAACCCACCACAAATTTCAACATTGTTTTATCTAACTACCCATCCTGGATTAAATTTAAAGTTTCTAAAGTTTTATGCGACTTAAAAGTACGTATACATCTTCACATAATTTATGTATAGATCGTTTTAGGGTTAAGGTTTATCAGTTTGCATCTCACTTTATTTTATATGTATTAAACATACATATTATTATTAATTTACTTGTCATTAGCATTAGGCCAATTAATTTTTACACTGCATTCTATATTTTCAAGAATTAGAAGAGTGTATAATATTATTCCAACGACAATATTTTCGCCATATACATTGCCGACGAAGCGTTTCACTCAGTCCGAATATAATGACAAATTAATTACATTCATGCTTCGCCAGCATGAAAAAAGCGTTCAAATAAACATATTATTAGTTTGATTTTACCTTTGCCTTATATTTTATTTTTAATATTCAGTTCACTGATTTTATCTTTTACATGGTTCGTGTTTGTTTGTATATTGTTATTATTCTTAAAATTTAAACTCCTTTTTACCAATAAATTTTGGCCGTAAGATAAATAAAATCGAGTAAAATTACTAAATCGCCGCCCCTATATTATTAATAAATATTTAATAATTACTGTTTCCCATTTATTCAAATAAAATTTTAGATATTAAACGAGTCGTGTGTAAGTTAAATAAGAAGGAACATTTGTTAAGAAAGCTCACTATATTATAAGATAATGTCTGCAACGACTGTGCTTTAGTTTAACTTCAGAAGTTATGAAACTTGAAACTTAAACTCACGATTTTTTTTAAATATTAGTGATATTAAAAAAATCTTAAGTTCCAAATTACGATTCTGAGGTAAAGGCCTACGGAATTTTTTACCCTCGACTGACATAATACACAATGTAATAATATTTATTATTATTATTTCATAAATTACCTTAAGGCCTTAATAATAATAATAAATACTACTATAAAATGAACAGAAATATGACCTAAAAACGTGATAATACTTAATATTATAATGTAATGAAAACACGCATACCTGTTTCCTTTTGTACTTCTGAGAGAAGTCAAATCTACTTTTTACATCTTCCAAATGCTCATTTAATTGTTCACTATTGTCCTGATTATCAGAGAGTAAAAGATACGCCCGCCAGTTTTCAGAGTCAACCCCCCAATGGCACGTGCGATTCTCGCTGAATCGATGAACGTGAGTTACAAACTTTTGTGGACTTAACATTCCATGGCATTCCACGCATTCAATGCATTTTGAATACGGTGTTGTATATAATTCTGGAGTTAAAATCCCAGTACATTTACCAAAACATTCATGATAAACTTTAAAGTTAAAGAAACGTTTATCAGAGAACCGCGTTTCTGATTTCGGATTAGCTTCCTGATTATGAAAAAGTGCCGCACATAGCCTTTCTGCATCGGACTTAGTAATTAAGCCACAGCTTGGGGCTGTGAGTGGTAACACTCCCGTTACTTTAAGAATTTCAAGCTGTTCTTGGTTACAACTGGAAAAGTGGATATTAAGTTCAGAGAAAACGCTATATATCTGTGGTAAACTGAAATCACGAAGTACCGGATTTAGAACCTGTGGGAAACACAAACGCTTCTCTCCTCCCACAAGAAAACATGAAATAGTCTCGCCTTCCAAAAGAGTTTCCGAACGTTCACAACGACTTTGATCTGGTGGTATAATAATTGGCGGTTGTTGAATTGGGAAAGGAGGAGGAGCAAGAAACGGGTCATAATCTGATGCCGACTTATAATCGGACGAAGACTGTTTTTTCTCTGGCGTGGCTGTGGACGTGGTTGTCGAAGGCCCCGATTTGTCTTTACCAGCTGCCGTCACAATCCCCATCTTCTCCGTTGGCGACGTAACTCCTTGCGTTGTACTTGTAGCCATAAAATTATTCGGTCCGTGTAAACTTGCTGCTGCTGCCGCCTGATAACTCTTTAAAACCTTCTTCAGGTGTGGCGTATACACTTCAACTGATGACTGTTCCATCACGTTCAACTACAAAGATGTATTTGCGGAAATTTCGGACAAATTTCAGTCATATCGTTTGCTGTCCTCGTCCTTTCTGATTCCTACCACTGTGTGACTATGTCTACTCTTAATGGGCGAAATCGCGAAGCACGAACAGACGTTTGGCTGTTCCAAACGTTGTTGTAACTCCCAGCCAAACGGTCAAAAAGGAAAAAAGAACCCAGTTGTTCAAACTATATTTATATTGTCGCATTTGTTTTCAAATATCTTACAAAAACAATATATTTCTGTTGAATCATATTTCTGAATTGAGTCAAATTCTCCCAAACTATAGCCTTATGTATACTCGTCTGTTAGCTGTTCCGAGACTATACACACCCCCTGCCACTTATCGCTTCGGGTACACATTGAGTCACGTGGGTGGCGGGCGACTAGCCAAGTCAAATTAAATAAACAACGCCACCATAGAATGACCTTTATTTTATCATTACGCGATACTGTAATAATAATAATTGTAGTTGTCTACCGGATTAACTTGAAATTGTTTTGTCTGTATGGAAATTTAAATAATCAAACAATTAATAGGCCTAAAGCGCGATATACACATAATAGTTTAAAGTCCGATTATAAAAGAAAATACTTAGTAAATGTCAAAACAAGTTTTTTGTTGAGTGCAATCACACATAAAATTTTGCATAGAAAGGAATGAATTGGGGACTATGCTGTTAGTTAAGCGGAATTCTGAGCTGAGCGACGCCAGAGAGTAGGAAAAGGAAGCCTGGAACTGTTACAGTTTGTTAGAATATATAGCTCTTTGCAAGCAAAGTCGTAAAAATTTTTACGATCGGGCAACATTTCATGAGAAATGCTAGGATGTGTCATGGAGATTAAATGTTCAACGCAGCTGCTTAGCAGACATTGACAAAAACCAATGTCGCAGCGTCCTAGCCTTGAATCATACCGATCGTAAAATGACCCCATGTGGCCAATTTCGTCTTCCTTGTAACCTCAACTATTAACCAAGAACCAGTACAGAAAGAGGATAAGTTTCTTGGCAACTATGAAACGTCATACTTTTTTTTCAAAGAGTGTAGTGGATTGATTTACAGTTTCACTAACTGAACTTGTTTCGCCACTTCACTCTTCTTTCAAACTCCAGTAAAGCCCAGTTAGAATAAAATATAAAACTGATTTTTATTTTATAGATGATTAGGGCAGAGCACTCATTATGAACAAATGAGACGTTTAAAGAGAAAATCTTTGGAAGTTTAGTTTGTTTTGAATTTCGCGCAAAGCAACACGAGGACTATTTGCGCTAGTCGTCCCTAATTTAGCAGTGTAAGACTAGAGGGAAGGCAGCTAGTCATCACAACCTACCGCCAACACTTGGGCTACTCTTTTACCAACGAATAGCGGGATTGACCGTCACGTTATAACGCCCCCACGGCTGAAAGGGCGAGCATGTTTGGTGTGACGGGGATTCGAACCCGCGACCCTCAGATTGCGATTAGAGCGCCCTAACCACCCGGCCATGCCGGGCCATGTTTTGAAGACTAACCTATAAAAGTAGCTCATGTAGAAAGGACGACGTTTTGAAACGTTTTCCTTTCTATTTGAACTAGATTTGTAAATTACTTCTACAAGACTTTCTTACAAATGTCACTCAAGACTAGGAAGTTGCTACCTGTTTCGCCTTAATTTTTGTTTTGTTTAAACAAATTTAATTAGCATATTACATTCAAAGTATTTGCAATATGTGTGAGACACGTATAAATGGTAGCGGTGAACGGATTGTACTTTGGATGTTATAAGTCAGCGTTTCTCAGACAGGGGTTATGACTCAAAAGCGGGTCGCGAGATCATAAAATATATTCCGATAACAGATATTCTAAAATATTGTACAGTAATTTGCTATGAGTTTGTGTGTGCGTGGAAGGGGTCGTCACAGCCTGACATTTTTTTCAAAGGGGGGCCCAATAAAAAAGTTTGAGAACTCCCATTATAAATAAATGGGGGTCGTGAAAGGCATTTTAAAGATAAGTTTCTATATGTTAAGGAAACACAACTCACGTTTTTTTCTTTATTACACCGGTTTGAAACTTTTAATCGCTACGTAGTTTAATAACACGTTTTTTGTTTTTGTTTTTTTTTCGTGTTCTCAGCCTACATTACTATATTTTCGAATATATTCTTATCAGTTCGGTGAGTTAAAATACCAATATGATAACTTAAATTGTCTCGTGTCTTTCGCGATGTTTGACAATATTCACGGCCGGGCTTGGCCAAATGTTAACGTACTGGACTATAAATCAGAGGGTTCATGGTCCGCGTCCTGTTACCTTAAAATCATTCTCCGCATATTGGGACCGTGGGTACTTTATAAAAATAATGGTTAACTCCCACTATTCGATTAGAGCGGCCCAAGAGTTGGCGATTGGTGCCTCTGACTAGATGCCTTTCCTCCAGTTCTATCAGTTCGAAACAAGGGACTGTTAGCGCAAATAGCACTTACACGAATTTCCTAAACGGACAAAAAGTTGTCTCGTGCTAACAAAGAAGAAGACATGCCTAAAAATGTAAAAGTGTGCACTAGTGGTGTTTCATGTAGCAACGTTAAACATTTTGATAAGAAAGAAAATATAATTCCTGTTTTGCGAAACATAAAAATAGAAATAGTGATTTAACTTCAATTGTTTTCTGAAATTTAAAAAATGTTGTAATTTGAGAAATACTATTTCCATATTATTATTATTATTTATCAACAGATCAGCGCTAAACAAAGATGACCAAATTTGTGAATAGTTTTGGCTTATTCTTCGAAGTATTTAAACTACTATCTTAAATTAATACTGAAGATATTCCACGAGCTTCACAAAATATTGTAATCCAGATAATAAGAATAGCTCAATCGTGTTTCACGTATATAATTTATTTATTTTAATTCATTTTCTTTTTTTTTCTTTTTTTTTTACATTTACCACATAAAACTTTCAAATAATACGATGGGCTTTTTGTTTGCTTTGTTCAGTTTTCTTTATTCAAGTAAATTTTTTTTCGGGGTATATACTTCTCTGTCACAGAGTGAGTTAATACAATTTATATATATATATATATATATATATACATATACTAACTTTATTTCTTGTTTTCTTACAATACATCAATGACAATAATAGAGGTCTCGTCGAGCGCGTGCTACACCTAATTTTCAGACTATTTTTGACATGCAACGACCATAAAAAGTCTCAAATACAACAGAAAAAAAAACAGTAAATAAAGACATAACTTTCTATTATTGTCCAAAGATTAAATCTTTTAAGTGAAAATATTTAAAATATAAAGGATGTTCAGACTTAACGAAAATATTGAACATCACATGAAAGGTTTCTTACTCTCATCGATGAAAGTGTAAGAAAACAAAAAAATATAGTCAGTAGCAGATACATCGGCCTTGTTTTGGAATATTGTCCTGTCCAACGCGTTATACAACCTGTTTTTAAAAGTAAGTGTGTGTGTAAAATAGACCCCCCCCCCATATCAATCATTTATATGCATTTGCATAGATGTGTATGTAGTATTTCCCAATTCTTTTTCACTTTTTTTCTGTTTTCTTCCTACAATTTGCACCCACCCATTATTTTTTTATATTTTTCAGTTTGTGTTATCGTCTAAAAGGAATAGTCCTAGCTGTACAGAAATCAGACAGTGGTCTGGTTTATGGATCGTGAATGTAAGAATAATGATTTATGTTGTTTGATTTCTACCTTACTAAGACTAAATGTAAAGCTGACAGGTCACGGTGACCTGTAGCCATTTATAATGCTGTAAGTAATGAGTCATTGAGTCTCTTTTGCTACGATCATGCCGAATGACAAGACTGGTATGCTGGTAGAATAAATGGCCCGCTTGTTGTTCATGTTCGTGCCTCGACAGAAAGAGATTATTTCTGGCAATCAAAAATTTCTTTGAACTTAATTTACACTGAGTAAAAGTTTTCTGCGGCTGGACATTTCTGAAAACAGTTATAAAAAACAGTGCTGAAGGACCTCTTTTGTGAAAGAGAAATAACCGTTTGAAGTCTGTTGAACTTTTATCATTTTAGTTTAAAATGTTATCATTTAAAGTTAGTTTTCTCTTTTTTGTTGATAATTTTATGTTATCGTAAGTTAAATGTAAATACCTGTAAGTTATTTATTTTACATAATGGTTTATGGTAGTTAATAGAAACTATATTGTTACGACAGCGGAAGTCACGCGACGCTGGAAGCATGCGCGCTGGAGTTTCTAGAAAGATCATGACTGTTCCTGGCAACTCTAGTCTTCTCCAGGCGCCCACTATTTTTTGTATATAAGCCCGGCAAATAAAGCGGAGATAATAATTGCAGATAGGGAGATATAGAGACAGATAATCGAGTCAAGTCGTAAGTAAGAAGTACGTGAATCGTTGTGAATGACAGCGTGTGTTTAAGTTAAAGTGACTGTGGAAATTAAGTGTATTGCAAAGTTGTATTGAGAAAGAA
>NW_013669861.1:47229-54744 GCF_000517525.1 Limulus polyphemus
AAAACTGAACGTTGATTACTTTCCTCTGGGGTAAAAAATATGATATTAATTTTTTTAGTATGTTTAAAATACAAACTTATTCAAGCTATATTAAAAAAGGACGATACCTGTAAGAAACAAAACACCTGTTACATGTCATGTTATCTAGACAATTTTGATAAAGTTAGACACTATTTTTGTGGAAATCCGTTGTTTATTTTCTTATGGCTTTTTTTGGAAAAAGTTGGTTGATCTGTCATAACTAGACTTTGTTATAAAAAGTAAGTAAGTCGTTTTCTCCTTATTAAATGCTTAAGTTTTTGACATACAATTTAAAAAATATATATTGCTTCTTTCCACTGAGTTTTTAATTAAGGTATGGTAACAGTGACTCCTCTAGTTAATAAAAAAAACACTAAAGGAGGCGTCATAACTGTTTTACGGTTGTGGTAATCGTTATTTTGGCATTACGTCAAGTAGTGACGTCACAATTGTGAGAAAGAGATGTGGTGTTTATAATAGTAAAGGTAACGTCATTAAGTCATTGGGTAAAGTCAATAACATGAATTTGACTGAGTAGCACACCCTGCAAACCAAACAAATCAGGGATAATTTTCAGTTTCATAATATATTGGAATGACACACAAAATCGAGAAAAATGTAAACCAGTGACAACAAATAACAACGGTCTTTATGTTGATTAAGTAGACTGTATGGAAGTTTACATGTTTCTCTGTCTAGTTTATGTTGTTGTTGTTTTTCCACAACCTTCGTTGAGGCAAAGTTACGAAAAAGTTGTTGTCGTTATTAAGCACAAAGCTACACACAAAGGACTCTGTCCATCACGGGTATCGAAACCCGGTTTCTAGCAGTATAAGTCCTGCTGTATATTTCTTTGACTATGCCCAAGAAAGTCATTAAATACTATAATATTTCTTCGACTGGAACCAACTAAATTTTCAAAAAAAAGTAGACTTTACTACAGTAACCAAAGAAAGGGGTAAATTCCTTAACCAGCTAAGCAGCATGCATATTGTACTATATATATATATAACCAATGAAGCCCCTCCTGTTCTTCTACTGTAACCATCAAGGTTCCTGTTAAAGCAGCAAATTTATATATTGTTGCGTCATCCAGGTCACGTGACTGGTGTGGCGCCCTCTAGTTTCTAGAACTATCCTGTACTTTGGCGAATGCTCTAGTATTTACTAGATATAGGGTAGTCGGGTATATATAAGAGGGGGAATAGACAGTGAGTAATTGAACTGCAGTCACACGGTATTGTTGAAGTTAACGTTCGTTCGTTACAGTGTTGTTTTAGCGCGAGTATTGAGATTAAGTGTATCGCAGAGTTATATTCGGAAAGAATAAATCAGTTTTATTAAGTAAAGACTTGTGTCGTTAAAGTTTCGTTGGAACGAAGTTACGAAAAAAAATCAATTAACAAACGGAGACGTAACAATATTATAACCAGCAAATTCATTGTTAAAGCAGCAGATTTATATATTATAACCAGCAAATTCATTGTTAAAGCAGCAATATATTTCCTTTGATGCAACCAGCAACCACATCGTCGAAACTCCAGATTTCAATTGTAACTAGCGGCTACATTGCCAAATCAGTATATTTTTCATATTATAATTAGCAAAGTATTTGTTGAACCAGCAATAGATTTGTTCTAAACAGCAACCACATTGTCGAAATGGTAGATTTCTTCAATTCCAGCCAAAAAAGGCTTTGTTCACTCCAGGATTTTAATGCACCGTTGTCTTTAAGTACAGATTGTCGTCTAGGTAAAGGAATAAAAAAATACTTTGTATAAAATGCTAATGGTTAATCATTATTAAAAGAGGGATTCCCAACAGTGTACATTAATTCCTAATAATATAAGGTCTGGAATCTTATTATATTATTATTAATTAATATATTGTTACGACAGCGGAAGTCACGTGACTCTGGTAACACGTGATGAGTTTCTAGAGTAATCGTGAAGGCCCGAGTGTTTGCCAGACGCCCTCTATTTTAGTATATAAGTGACGGCATAGATAATTGCAGATAGATAGGTATAGAGACAGATAATTGAGTCAAGTCGTAAGTAAAGTGCGTGAATCGTTGTGAATTATGGCGTGTGTTTAAGTTAAAGTGACAGTGGAAATTAAGTGTATTGCAAAGTTGTATTGAGAAAGAATAAACTAGTTTTATTTAAGAACGGACTTGTATCGCTGAAGTTTCTCTGAAAATTAACAAACGAACAGAGACGTAACAATATAAAGCCTTTTTTCTAATGCTCAAAACTATTAACCCATCACCTTTTTTTTTATACTAAATTACGAGTCTTGAAATATTTGACTTCATTAGTTTTGCATTATCGATAGTTCGCAGGCCTCTCGAATTTCAACGATAGACTTTTAATAGACTAGAAGAATAATATGGAAAAATCTGAAAATGGAAAATGCACATCAGGGGTATCTAAATGTTACATATTGTCACCCATGCCAGGGTTTGTCAATGACCTGTCACAATTAGCCTGGATGACACTTGCTATTGTGATATTTTTCTATATAGTGAGATAATGTCAGAAAGATGGCGTGCAAGCGTTAACGCAAATTCGCAAAATATACAAAATCGGCCATAAATATATTAATTACGGAGCCATATAGCTACATTTGGTATCAAAATGGCTGGAATAATGAGGCCTATATTAATAGTAACTATACAACTCAATATTGAATCTATACTTGTCAGGAAAACATAAAACATGCGAAAATACATTCTTCCCATCCCCCACCCCAGTGGCTGACAACGATACTCGTGGTGGGCGTAGCACTGATAGCCCACTGTCTAAACAAACAAACAAACTTTGGGTTTCGTGCCTGACTGAAAGTATACAATATTTCTTACATACATGATACATGGTGAAATTTGTTACATCAAAATTATCCCAGATAATTCCCAAACAAAATAACACCACATATTGGGTAAATAATGCAACTTCATGCATTTAAAATATAAAAAAAAAAAAAATGTATTACTCCCTTACTTGTCACAGCCGTCATTTGTCATCGTATATCAATTAAACCCCACGTAACAACGTTGATGTTAAAACATGATTACATATTATTGAGAACTGATATTAGGACACATTTTTATCTTAAGCACTAATCAATTATTCCCCCCCCCCCCACTCCCAGGAAAAATCGTCACCTTGTCATGGCATATTAGGACGGGAATCACGGCAGGCTATAGCACAAAAAAATACACAGTCTCAGCCCTGCATGACGATAATTTATCTCACACGGAGGCACGATCCCGGCTTGGGGGGAGATTTAATTAACTGGTGAACACTTGAAGACACGTAGCATTGGTTATTGGTCCTATTACTCATCACCATCCATTGTAGTGTATGGGTTACAGTAGATATGATCCTACTTCATCGCTTTGATCTGTAGGTGCATCTTGTAGTTGCACATTTATTACACTTGCAGCACAATAGGGATGGGGTCATCTACCATCAGCTGTGGGTGCAATTGACCACTTCTTGGATCCTTGTACCAGCCATTGTCAATGGATGAAACGTGGTCAGGGGATGGTATATTTGACAAATGCCAAACCTGGCTCTGGTAGTGGACACGTTTAAAGAGATGGGTAAGACAACTTTGGGTTGAAGGAAGCTTTTCTCGATCACTGGTATATAACGCATTTCATTGATGGTTATGTCATTAGTGTTTGTTTTGAATTTCGCGCAAAGCTAAACGTGGGCTATATGCGCTAGCCGTCCCTAATTTAGCAGTGTAAGACTAGAGGGAAGGCAGCTAGTCATCACCGCCCACCGCCAACTCTTGGGCTACTCTTTTACCAACGAATAGTGAGATTGATCGTCACATTATAACGCTCCCACTGCTGAAAGGGCGAGCATGTTTGGTGGGACGGGGATTCGTACCCGCGACCCTCAGATTGCGAGTCGAGCGCCCTAACCACCTGGCCATGCCGGGCCTTCTTCTAGTTTATAAAGCTTAGAATCCACATACACATAGATTATATCTGTAACCAGATGTCACTCTTTTGAGAAGGGCATATATTTTAAAAACTGTTAGTCCCACTGTTTTAGTGCATTTCCTGATTAGTGCACAAAAATCACTGTCCGTAAATGTTGCCGAAGTTATAGAAACACTATATTTCTTCTACTGTAACCAACAACCGATTTACAGAAGCATAAATATTTTTCTGAGAGCACAATAATACTAGCCTGTAGTATATTAGCAATATTCTGTGTAGTCGTGCACAGAAGTTATCCAAATACGATAACAATGTTCTGTGTAACTGTGAAAAAAAAATCAGTCCAAAAACATTTTACCTTATATAGAGGTATAAGCAGTATACAGTATATTGAGAGTAAGTATCTTTAAAAAATGCTCATTTCCATCTGAGCAACAACAAAAAAATGCGTATTCATCAAAAGTCAGCTTCAGCAAGGCTTCACCTCACAAAGCAGATAGTGCTGACACCTGGCGTGCGACTTCTTACTATGATTATCTGCTACTTTCATGCCACGTTGCAGATCTACCACACTGCCCTCAGTGAGCTTGTGACATTTCAAGTAAACGGGTTATCTAAAGTCTCAAGCTGTTACTAGCTAGCGTCATTCTTGTGTATTTTCGATCCCTTTCTTTTCACATTCCAGTTTTTTTTTTGTGTGTGTTAATAACCTTCAATCAAAATAATAATAATAACAGAAGAAGAATTTAAGAAATGACTTCTTTTTTCTTTTTCTTTTCAGATTTCTACCGGCCTATTTTTCGGTGTGTTGAGTAAACCAAATTAATTATACATGCCATACATATTATTTACGTACACAGACATCATACACCAGCGTTTCTGAAACTGGGATCCGAGAGTCATGTTCGAAATTTCATGAAAATATTAATATATATATATCATTTACAGAATAAAAATAAATTTTCGTGAAATTAAATTTCTATTTATTAAAACATTGAATTTTGTAATACAGCTTTTCGTATACACGGAATCTTTTTTTTTTTTCAAAACAAAAAATATTGATAGATTTTTAAATCAAAAGAGGGTCCTACAGTTACCAAAGTTTGAGAAACGCTGTTATATTCTGTATTTATGTGCTATGGCCAGGTGGTTAGGGCGCTTAACTCGCAATCTGAGGGTCGCCGATTCGAATCGTGGGGGCGTTACAAGTGACGGTCAGTCCCACTATTCGTTGGTAAAAGAGTAGCTCAAGAGTTGGCGGTGGGTGTTGATGACTAGCTGTCTTCCCTCTAGTCTTACACTGCTAAATTAGGGACGGCTAGCACAGATAACCCTCGAGTAGCTTTGCGTGAAATTCCAAACAAACAAACAAATAATCAAAATGTTATGCAAAGCTACCCATGGGCTTCAAACTATGAACTGATAGACTTTGTTAAACAAGACGCTAGGTTCGTCACACATTGTACACTTTCTCACGTCCTTAATAAACAGAAAGATACCTTGGGTATCGCAGCTCAATTTGTTTTTCGCTTCCTGTTCTTTTATGCTTTACTGTACGTACACTCCTTATTTCCCGCTCTTTTCGCTCTTGACCTATTTTTTCCTTATGAGTTCGTAACTAACTCTAGCCTTTTAACACTCCCCCCCCCCCAGTGGCACGGCGGTATATCTGCGGACTTACAACGCTCGAATCGGGTTTCGATACCCGTGGTGGGCAGAGCACAGACAGCCCATTGTGTAGCTTTGTGCTTTATTACAAACAAACAAACGAACACTTTTTACAGACCCATCGATTAGTATTAATAATCATGTTGAAGTTTAGTAGGCTTACAGAGAGACTGCTCTGATATTTTAAAATATATAGTTTATAAGTAAAACGAATAAAAAACAAATACAGCCACACTGGGTGAATTCTTAAAATAAAAAGAAATGGTTAAAAATATCTGTAAGTTAAAAAAGAAAACAGCGGGTGACTTATTGCTTTCCCTCTTACAACCGTCCATTTATTTGCATTTTCAAAATATATAACTTGGTTAATTCTGAAGATACGGTAGAAAATGTAACAAAAACAAAGTTTGTGTAGTTATTCCGTGTTCAGAATCTTACTCAAATGGAGATATCCTGGGGGAGTTGTGACGCACACAGGAAATTTGAACAGTAACAGCACTTCTGCATATATGTATTTCGACACTTTTCCCGTACTGCTTTGTACTTTCAATATTTTACATCTCAATATCTCCCTTCATGTGCACTTGTGGAGAAAAGCAACCACCTACAGTACAGAAGAAAGCCCTGGAGACGACTCAAAGAGTTAATAGCTTTGAAACTTGAAGAAAGCTACAAAAAAACAAAAACGAAAAGCGTTTCCTAGGTGACTTACTGTGTTTATAAAGAACGCTCCACGTGCATAGGCTGTTGGCACAAGCTGTGCTTTCTAAAAGTAATCAACTAGCGCTCGTATTTCCTTATATTTAAAGTGAGCATTTTTTTATTTTATTTTATTTATGGAGACTCAGGTTACTTCTAAGAAGTAACATTTTCTTCGGTAAATTTCCACGTTTGTTAAGGTTTTCAAGCGATATTCTCGTGTTACTCAAACTAAAGAATTAAAAAGAAATTTGGAAGAAAAAAAGTTTTCTTAATTTATTTATTTTTATTGAATTTCAATTTTTATTTACCATAATAAATTCCTCAAAAACATCTCCTGTACAACTAGTTTTGGTCGAAGCAAAAGCTTCAAGTACGTTTAATAATAAACTTCATAAAAACGAAAAAAAAACTGAATGGGCGATTTTATGTTTTGGTCCCTGGTGGCCAGCAGCTAGTCTGGTGGCTTAAAACGCTAAAGATCTGGTTTCGATACCCGCAGTGGGCACAACACAGATAGCCCATTATATAGCTTTCTTCTCCGTGACAATCAAACAACCCTATTGTTAAATTACCATCCATATAACATGAGAACCCTCAGATTGAAGTAGTCAGGTTTAAAGGCTTTGTGAACCAACTGCGGAATATGTATGACTTCAGGGCTGGTGGAAACCAACTGGATACAATGCATTAAAGCTCGGAATGAGTTTGTTTTGTTAAACTGACATTAAGTAAGTTTGTTTGAAGTTAATCACAAAGCTACACAACGTGCTATCTCTGCTCTGCCCACAACGGTTCCTAGCGTTGTAAGTTCGCAGACATACCGCTAAGCCACTGGAAGGGGAAGGAGAGCTTTAAATAAGTGGAGGGGAATATTTGTCGAAGATTTCTGTCTATTGAATCCCTAATGACGCATGAATCAAGAATGACGTCATCTTCCATCACCAGGGCTTCGGGAAATAGTTTGTATGTGACACCCACCGCCCCTCGAATAGTCTTTGGAATGATGCCACGTATATGCATAAGTGACTTACGACGCAGCTAGTATTTGTTTAAACGTTCCGTGCTAATTTGATACATACGGTGCACATTTTTTTGCCGCTCTTTTGGTGTCACTGGTGGGCAGTTTGTTTGTTTTGAATTTCGCGCAAAGCTACACGAGGGCTATCTGC
>NW_013669861.1:55212-61366 GCF_000517525.1 Limulus polyphemus
GTAACATTATAACGCCCCCACGGCTGAAAGGGCGAGCATGTGACGGGGGATTCGAACCCGCGACACGCAGATTGCGAGTCGAGTGCCCTGATCACCTGGCCATGCCGGGTCATTGGTGGGCAGTAGGCCCCACAGAATAATTCCCAGCTTCCGTGCCCTCTCATGGGCCTGTTCATCACTAGTTTGTTTTGGTCATCTAAACGGTTGTTTGAGTAACTTTCTTTTTACATAATTTGAATAATATACTCAGTTGAATTTTGAGAATAGTTTTTCCCATGCCACTTCTCCTGGTGGGTTAGCAGTAAGTTTCCAGACTTACAACGCTAAAATCCGGGGTTCGATTCTCTGTGGTGAAAATAGCACAAATAGCCCATTGGTTGAGCCTGGCATGGTCTGGTAGTTAGGCGCTCGACTAGCATCTGCAGGTAGCGAGATCGAATCCCGTCACCGAACATACTCGTCCTTTCAACTGTGGGAGCGTTACAATGAGACAGTCAATCCTACTATTCGTTGGTAAAGAGTAGCCCAAGAGTTAGCAGTATGTGATGTGGACTAGCTGCCTTCCCTCTAAATTATCACTTCAAAACTAGGGACAGCTAGCACAGATAGCTTTGTGCAAAATTCAACAAACAAAAATTCATGCCATTATGAAAAGTATAAGAAAACTATTGTTTGTTTGTAGTTAAGCACAAAGCTACACAAAGGGCTATCTGTGCTCTGCTCACCACGGGTATCGAAACCCGGTTTCTAGCGTTGTAAGTCCGCAGACATCCCGCTGTGCCACTGGGGGGCTTATAAGAAAACTAATGTTTTTCTAAAGTAAACAATTGTGTTTAGAAATTTGTGATATGAAGGTATTGTAACTGAAATCTCTGTATAGCCTGAGGCTCCCTTGATGTAAATAAAAACGTTTGAGGCCCCCAACCTATAAAAATATCTTATATTTTAAACTGCGATTTACCCCCCACCCCCCAATTGTTTAGCATGGTGATTGAAAAATAGTGTCGTATTAAAAACAATAACATCTCCTTTCGACATACTGTATCATTTAATCAATTCAACATGATTTTTATCAGCATATTAAAATTAATTCAGCATCTTTGTTTTCGGGCCATTTTTTGGCGGCCCACCAGAAAAAGTTTTACGGCCCCCAGTGGGGGTCGCGGCTCCCACTTTGAGAAACACTGGCTTAGTTTATGAATAAATCTTCATTCATAAACATTTTCAATATTTGTTACGATAGGATAAAAGCTGCCCACCAATAAACTCCTTAACCGTGTTCTTAGGAATTGGGCTCGGCATGTCGCTCGACTCGCAGTCTGCGGGTCATGGGTTCGAAACCCGTGACCCGCTTTACGCGAAATTCATAACAAACAATCTTAGGAATTGTCTCCCATATTGTAGGCTTAAGCCTAAAACTTGTTTGTCTCTGCATCTGACCTGATGGATAATTAATTGAGAGAGTCTGAGCAGGATGTTTAGCTGTGATATTCAGGTACACTACTATCCAACAGGCAGTTAGTTAAAAGTATCCAAAATATAGCTGACTCTGGAAATGTTATTCATAGTCATATTTAAAACATGGAAAAGAAAGGAAACACTAATATATAATTACATAAATAAATAATATCTTTATTCACTAAAATGTCGGTGTTGGTTACCAACTGGCAGGCTTCTATTTACCATTGTGACTTCAACTGTTTACTAAGGTAAAGAGGTTTTCTAAAAACGTCACACAAAACAAAGACAATATAAAGACTAAAATTATATGGCACTTTCAAGTCAGGCCAATGGTTTCTAATGGATATCCCGTAATTCTTGCATTACCTTCGTTAATTACTATTTCAAATAAGTTATTTAAAGAGAAATACTTTTAACGCATACCAACTTGTACAAGTATCAATGTTACCCTTTATAATGGGTTTGCCACGCTCCAGGGAGTAGACATAGGGTCAGTCTAGTATAAGCTTCTATGGAATAGCTGTGTTCATATGTATAACCCCTTCTAAGTGAATGCATTTGTACATGATTAAGATCTTTCATAATCCAGTTTACACAGATACCATTATCTATATATGGTACTTTTTTGAAATAATCTGAAGGTAGTAGTAGCAGCTCACTTGTTGATTTCATATACATATTACAATACTACACATTTAGTTATTAAGAATGATAGTGGTGTTGTGATAAAGAATTTGTTATTGTAGACTTAAAACGTGACTGCTTTTAAAGGCCGCTTTGCATTTTTATAAAGCTTTCATCTGATCTTTGTTGAGATGGAGAGGTAATTCCCAAGATAATGAAGGACTTATGATGAACAGCATGGAAATGGCTGTTGACATGACCACGCACAGAAGAACTACAATAAGCTCAAAGAAGAGAAGTCATTTACTGGATATGGGAATTTAATCTCAAGTACTAAAAAACATAAAGGAGTTTATTATTTGGTCACTAGACTAAGGAGATGAGCTGCAGTCTAGACTTCCCATTTTACTGACCCAGCTCTCACTCGTAAGACATGGCCATCCTGAGACCATTGTTGCCAATTTCCCATCACTGGTTTAAGTTATTCATGTTCAGAGGGGTATTGAAGATGTTGTTAGAGGAACACATCCACCAGCCAGAGCTAACTCATCATCAAGTGAGGTAATTGAATCTTCTAGAAAGATTAAAAACCCTTTGCACAACTAAAATAACTCTTGAGAGAAGCGACAGACAACTAAAGTTGCCATATATCATCTGAAGACTCGAGTTTGAGTAGTAAAGCCGGATGATGTGTTCGTGACCTTAAAATCTTCCTAAGTCAAGTGGTTATGAGAGTTACATGTTTGTATAAATGCTGGAGCATTCAGACATCAAAAGGAGCTAATGTGGTATTTTCAGGTATAACTATATTAGATAGATATACCGACTAATAACATCAGATTCTCTCAGGAAATAAGGAAAGTGACATTAATCTGATAACTTGAGTGAGTTTTCCTAGTGTGCGTGTGCGAAATAAGACTGGACAAGTTTGACAAAATGAACACAATCTTTACTGTAGAAATGACAAAAAGGAAATGCAGCACATATACTTGTATAGATTAAAAGACAATAACTTCTATGGGATTGGGATAAGCTCCACAGTTTTTCTTTTGTTGAACTAAACATGATGATCATAATATAAGAATTTACTCAAAGAACACTTGCTAGAACTGAGCTTATAAAGTGTGTTTGAATTCAACAGGTAAACTCAATTTTTTTTTGTCCATTAGACAGTGTTACCTCATGATCTTTGTTCTCTCACATCATTGATTGATTGTAAAATTTAGACAATTGCAACTCGGTCAGCAAAGGATATTACGTTTGTTAATCCTTTTAACCCAGATGCTACATGTTATTGCAATATCCTCATTGGCAGAATAGACATAATCTACTGTAGAGAACAAAGAAACAAAGCAACTACAACAACACAATCTCAAAGACTTTCTGGACCACGTGTTTATGTTAAAACAGCATACAAATAAAATGCACGAAAACATTAAAAAATTCCCCTGTCACTAAAGCAGGTAGAAAATATATCTTATGAATACATGTCACACTAACACTTCTCTTCGAGAGAAAAGTCACCAGTATTTAGCAAAGGAACCACAGACAGGCTTTTACCTTCATCGTGAAAGTCTATTTATGATAACAGCAGCCAGGTCAATCTGATGCTTTAAAGGAATCTTCGCTAGAAGTGTTTGAGGCAGGTAATTGCCTGAAATAGTTTGACTCAGAGAAATGTGATAGAATGTACAATGCTGAGTTTTGGTGGCCCAGTGCTTAATGTTATTAAGCATTTGGATTAATAATTTGGTTACTGTAACACAAATGTAGCTGAGTTGCACCAAACATTCAATCAGGTGGAGTTCAAAGTATGGGCTCCATGAGGACTTAACTACTTATATGGCTAACTTGTGATAATTGCATGAGAAGGCATTTCTTAATATGACATTAACTGCTCGTGAAAAGATCCTCATTGACAAGTTTATCTTGGGGCCTATAAGTGAGTCAATTTGACACCATAGTCTCAAGAGTGTTTTATTAGTGACTGAAGTTGTTACAATGGTACTACAGTTTTGGGTGGTCATACCAAACAAGTTGCCAGAGGGGTAAAGTCAGAGCTGTAGCTATAATGACTGAACTTTGTACAGAAGGTGTGTTTCTGGTGTTTGCAGGCATACCGTGTGTTTGCTATCCCGTCATTTTAATATAGATTTTTTGAAACATGTTTTTCCATTTATTCGGGATTATCCAGTTTTGACATAGCATATTGGTCAAGAAAGGTGTTAAGTTCCTTTTACTCTAGGTATCTTTTGGCAGGCCAGGTGTCGTCTAGAGGTCAGAATCTCTCTTCTGGTTAATAAGAATGACCAACAGTCACGTAGATGATACAAGCTACACATGGAAAGTGATGCACTCTTGGGGGTAAATGAGTTCACCTGAGAGTACCAGAGAGTGCATAATAACAAGAAAATTTTAATGATGTGACCAGAATTAGAACTTAGATTATTACAGAGTTTTTTGTTTTCGTATCTATATATTGTCCTGAACTTCTGCTCTGTAATTAAGCTTGAAAAGGTTTTGTTATTAAGCAAGTGACATTTTCCACTAGTCAAGATTAAGAGTGAGTAGCCAAAGGAATAATTTTTCTGATATAGTTTTCAGGTCTACAAAAACATTTTTTGAATGTAGGACTCTTGCTGATGTCGTGAAGGTCTATGACAACGACTTTTCATCTACCAAATTTATTAATTTATGTAGATTATGTAGTATTATTAACTTGCTGTTGTTTAAGCTAAGATTTAAGTTTAAGAATTTTATATGCTGAGTTGAATAGCTTATATTCGTTTAGGTTTAAGGGCTTGGACTTCGCAACTGACCGTAAGACATCTAGAGCAAGCCAGACTCTCCACCTGGTAGAGCTAATGGATGAAAATGCATTTCCGGCACATCTGACGTAAGGAATCTCACTTAATTAATCGTAGAGTTAGCTTTGAAGTCTTTCACGGCTGGGGTTTCACCCCTGTCAGTTACAAACCTTCCACCAGAGATGAAGCCTTTTTCTGGACACATTTACCATCACACCAGACGAGCCTCAACTGTAGTCATCAACTTCATATTTGACCACCCCAATCTATAACAGTTTCTTATTTTAAAGGTGAATCATCAGGTGTTGTGAACTGAGGCCTGGGCTATTACCAACATGGTTCTGGAGAAGACCATCACCATAATCATAACTGAAGGAGGAAAACCACCAGCTGAATACCAAGCTGACTTAGACGTAAAGGTCCCTGCTAAGGTGTGGAGCATAACCAAATTGACCACCACAATCAGTCCTCAGTCAACTGCCACCATAGGGAATCTGCTGACGGGTTGAGGGGGTGGATAAGGGAGGTCGGGAATCTGCTGGCGGGTTGAGGGGGTGGATAAGGGAGGTCGGGAATCTGCTGGCGGGTTGAGGGGGTGGATAAGGGAGATCGGACGTTGCAGCTGCTGCGGATTAATGTATATTTTGTTAATATTCTCAATTTCAATCTACATTTTATGTTTTTTTTTTCTTTAATTGTAATATAATTGTTGTAAATATCATGCGTTTCTTAGCAGTTTTTAGATTTAATTCTGGTTTGTTTATATATATTGTTATTATGAATTAGTATGTATTGTGTAGCCCCCCAGTGGCACAGCGGTATGTCTGCGGACTTATAACGCTAGAAACCGGGTTTGGACACCCGTAGTGGGCAGAGCACAGATAGCCCTTGTGTAGCTTTGTTCATAATTAAAAACAAACAATGTATTGTGTAAAGAATTACTTTCTTTTGTATCCCAGAAGGTAATTATGACATGCTCAGATATTTTTTGTTTGTTACTACTAAAGTATTAAATAGTGTACCTATACCAAGATCATGTATACATACGTAGTTCAATAGTTTTCATTGTGTAGCAATAATTTTAGTGTGATATGACTTTTTCTTTTGTTTCCATTTACCAATGAAGGGAGCATGGCCAGGTGGTTAGGGCACTCGACTCGTAATCTGAGAGTCGCGGGTTCAAATCCCCGTTACACCAAACATGCTCACCCTTTCAGCCGTGGGGGCGTTATAATGTGACGGTCAATCCCACTATTCGTTGG
>NW_013669861.1:62366-68958 GCF_000517525.1 Limulus polyphemus
TTGTCTCTATTCTTTTTAAATGGTTATTTTTAAGGCTCACGTTAAAATAGACAGTACAACCTTTTACCAAATATTATATGATCATTAAAAATAAACCTTTTTTTATAGGGACTAGAGCAAATTAAATCACATCTTCGCCAATTCGTGGATAAATGGTATTAGTTTAAATTTTGAACTTAGGGATGACCTGAAAATAAAAGGAAGGGGAATATGTTTTATACTTCTTTTTTGATAATATAGAATTTTTCAAAATTGTATCTATTTATTCAAGTGTATACAGTTTTAACACAACATATTTGCCAAGAAAGTCATTAAGCTCCTTTTGTTCTAGCTACCTTTTGTACTGCATCATTCAACAGAGGTAACACTTATATCTACAAGTGAGAAAGACAGCTGTAAAGTTGTATATGATGTACAAAGATAGACAACAGTTTCTCGATTGGGCAGTCATATGATATCTCTCTTATCTTCTAATGGGAATGGCCAGTCATGTGAGTAGCGCTAATCACGCTGGGTAAGTGTAATATTATAGTTTTAAGTATATAAGGTGATTTTTTAGAGTGAAAATATATATATATATATATAATCTGTTCTTGACTTCAACTTACAGAGAGGTTTCCAGTAAAGGCGACTGTCCATCATGTTCCCTAAATACACATGTGGTTTATTTTTGAATCTTTTCGAACCTCCTTTTATTCTGTGGAACTTATTCACTCTTAGGAGAGAGAACCCTAGTCAATTTCGGGATAAATTTACTATTTGTATTATATTCATTTCGTAATCAGATATCACACGTTCACGCAGCGATAATTTCGTAAACTAAAACGAAAAATACTGAATTTTCGTTAACTAAAAATAAAAACAAAACTTTTTTTTTTTGAAAACGAAAAGGTATTACTTAAACAAAACGAAAACTAAATTTTTCTAAAAACGACCACGAACGAAAATTATAAATCTCAAAACGGCAACAGTAGTTTTTAAGAATTTGTTCACTTCGAAAGGTTTCAACTTTCAACTAATTTTCATTGGAAGACAAATGATTTAAATTTTCTTGTGGTATTGAAAAGAGTAATATGGGCCAGTCTGTGAATGTTACTGAGTTTACGAGGCATAACTGTCAGCAGAGAGTAAGCCTTTTTTGTCACATACTCACAATCATAATGGAGATCAATTACTATAAATAAGTAAGCTATTTTTCAAAATTGTTTTGTAAGTTGTGTATTGTACGTTTAATTTTTTTTATCTCTGCTGTCTGGTCACTAGTCGCTGTAAACACTGCTGTGGTCATGGTCTAGACTCTGGAATTTAGCTAATTGATACATTCGTAAGTTTCGTTTTTCAAAAGAATATATTGTTCACATCACAAGATGTAAATTGTCAGAGTAATTACACACTTAAAATAATTACACTATAAACAAGTAATTTTGATTTAAAACTCAAAATGGAATGGAAACTAAAATTAACGTCAAATACTCAAAACGAAAACTATTATTAAATAAGCAAAACGAAATTTAAACTAAAAGTGTAACGCCAAAACTAAAACTACTATTAACAAGCAAAGCGAAATAAAAACTAAAACTAAAATATCACTGCATTCACAGCGGTATGTCTGCGGACTTACAACGCTAGAATCCGGGTTTCGATACCCGTGGGGACGGAGCACAGATAGCCCATTGTGTAGCTTTGTGCTTAACTTCAAACAAGCATTTTGCCCTCCCCCAGTGGCACAGCGGAATGTCTGCGGACTTACAACGCTAGAATCCGGGTTTCGATACCCGTGGGGGCAGAGCACAGATAGCCCATTGTGTAGCTTTGTGCTTAATTACAAACAAACAATCACTGCATTCACGACAGGTTCGTAACGTACATTGTTTTGAAGGTAAAAAAATATGAGTGTATTTCCGTAAGAAATATGAATTATTTTCATCCAGTTTTGAAAATCTTTCAAAAACAACAACAACGACAACAGTTGAACTCTTGAAGTAATGATTAAAAATTTTAAAGATGGAGCCACAGAAAGTGTAGGATATAATTCAGATTTACACTGTCAAAATGTGGCCTGGAAGATAAAAATATAAATCATACCAATATATTTAAATTAGGATTTTCTATTGAGTCTCTACTGGGGGTACGTTCATTTTCAGTAACAACAACATAAAAGTGTTAAATTTGTTCGACGATTGTTTGTAATTAAGCACAAAGCTACACAATGGGCTATCTGTGCTCTGCCCACCACGGGTATCGAAACCCGAATTCTAGCGTTGTTCGGTGACGGAACAATATTTGGGTATTTTCCTTTTTTCTTGGAGAAATATAACGTTTTTTGACCAGTTTCCAAAGACGGAGTAACTCGTATGTTATCTATTAAATTTTCACATTTTTCATATGCACTTTCAAGTATCAAACTTCCCAAATTTACAATATATTTTTAATTGAATGAAGTAAATAATTATGTTATATTATATTACTATCGACAAAAAATGGTCCACCACATGGTCTTGCATTTCATCATGCCTATAAAATATCGCACATGACCTTGCAATGACTTTCTTTTCAAATTTGATTCGGACTCTGTACACAATCACTTTTAATAACTTATCACTTTTTAAGCAAACTAAGATGTTGATCCAGAGATGTCAACGTATCCTGGTCTTTCGATTTTTAAAGCGCCCCCTCTCAGAGCTTTTCGTAAGGAATTTTTTTTTCAACAGCGCAATTATATTTTAAGCTTTGTGCTCAATTACAAACAAACAAACAAAATATATTTTGTTTGTTTGGTCCCCCAGTGGCACAGCGGTATGTCTGCGGACTTACAACGCTAGAACCCGGTTTTCGATACCCGTGGTGGGCAGAGCACAGATAACCCAAAGTAGCTTTATTCAGTAAAATATACTTTATTTTTCAATGTTCCACAGCATTCTTTATTTTAAAAATTGCCAACTTCCCTCAGATTTGATTAAAAAAATACTGTACGACTGATCTGTATATTAAACTGGATTGATCATTGGCTAGTGTTACTGTAATGCTACTTGACGTCAAGCGGTAACCATATTAACTTCTGTTAAGTTCTACAGAGGTGCTATAGTGCCATTAAAGGAGAAAATTATAGTCTGTCTATATGGCCCGACATAGTAATGAACACCATTGTTTTGGCTTACATATAAAACTAATCTTAAAAATAGCAGTGGTATGATAACTACTTGATATTATGTTATTAATCAGATAGTTTTATAATTTTAATTAATTTGTTTATCAATCTCTTAATTCTTGAAGTAATATGAAAACAAAAGTTATATAAATTGTAAAAATAATTGTTTGTAGAACTGGCGTTGTATTGTTTGTTTGTTGTTAAAGGCAAAACTGAACAATGGCTTATCTTTGCTGTACCCACAACGAGTATTAAAACTTGGTTCTTTGGTGATATAAGCCTTCAGCCACTGTGTTAATACAAATAGATTTTATTCTGGTCTGCTCTATTATTAATAATAAAATGACAAGTTTTGGTAGAAGCTTAGGGAAATCTCTGGTAAAGTAGAAAGTACACTATAAAACACAATTCAAGCATTAATATTGGAATAGTTCAAAACTGTTAAGTGCTTTAGGAGATTGTTTATCAATACAGTATAACTCTTATTTTGAACACCATATATGTACACAAGTAGGCTAAAGTGCATGTACTACTGAATTACGCTGAGTTCTTTACTCAAAAATGTAATATTAGATATAATATTACACATTATAAGATAATTAGGTTGTTTGTTATGGATTTCGAGCAATGCTACACGAGGGCTATCTGCGCTAGCCATCCCTAATTTATTAGTGTAAGACTAGAGGGAAGGCAGCTAGTCCTCAACACCCACCGCCAACCGTTGGGCTACTCTTTTACCAATGAATAGTTGCATTGACCGTCACATTATAACGCCCCCACGGTTGAAAAGGCGGGCATGTTTGGTGTGACGGGAATTCGAACCCGCGACCCACAGATTGCGAGTCGAGCACCCTAACCACCTGGCCAGATAATTAATTAATAAATGTGTTGTATAGGTTTGAAAGTTTGTAATGCAGTAGTCTACACACTTTGAATTTTGTCCAAACATTCTTATACTCCGTACAATTTGAAACGTATGATGTTCAAAATCAACTGAACCTATAAAGCTTGTAGATTGTATTTCTGTATAAAAAAAAATAAACATTATATTCTTATATACAAATAGACATTTGTACAGGAAAAACTCCTTTCAAAACAACGACCTGTGCTCCAAAGTTGATTGTAGTTGTTTTGGGAAGTTCACCATTTGTTGGTTTTATAAGTCCTCGAAGTACCTTTCTGTTGCCCGACGTACTTTGATTACACTTGTTGATGCCTTTACCAAACCACGTCTGTTTTTGTTTCTTTGTTGTAAAATTGGTAGGTTTTTAGAAATTCCATTTGTTTAAGCCTCCACTTCAATAATTTATACAATACATTCTTTTTTACGCCATTTTGACCACATAAACCAGCCATGTATCCTACAGCTGCATCATTATATGGAGAAAAAGGCGTGCAATTTGGTGAATCTTCGTAATTATGTATAGATTCATGTACATAAAAATCATAAATATTTAACACATGCGTAGAACCATTAAGAAGTGCCACGTGATCTTTTGTGGCACGTAAAACTGATGTTCCATCCTTAGAAGTGCAGGTTCCTGCTGTTTTTATTTCATGACGCACGAGCAATTATTTCGTATGCACCTGTGAACTGTCAAACAGTAGAATTGTTATTACAACCACAAGATGGCCTAACAGCAGCAGGAAAAAAAAAAGAGTTACAAGTGATCCTGGATTAATCTATATGTCAAAATATACTTCAAGGAGGATGAAAGTGATGACACTGAAGTTAATATAATTGCTGCACAGATGTGTTTATAGTTAAAAACATAACAAATAGTATTTTACGTCAACTTACATCACTCTTTGTCCGGTGATGTGTGTTAACTTAAAAAAATATAATTTTATGTTTCTGCTAGAATTATTTTTTTTTTAAAGACTCGTTGGAAATTCTCATTGGACTCTTGTAACTTATAGCCAATGGATTTCTGGAGTTTAACAATTAAAAAGTATATCAAATGTTCTTACAAATTTATCTTTAGGATTATTTTCCTTAAACTTATGTAAGTTCAAATCTTTATTGCAAAATTATATAGCATTTACCACGCTTGAAAGTTTGTGTTGAAAATATTAACTTTTTATTTTTGTTTCTGTCCTTGAATGCCCATCGATCTTATTTTCTAGGTTTAAGCCTTCTTGTTTTTCTCAATTTATGCAAATCAGTAATGAACTGCCATTTAATATATTAACCATCTCCAATTTTAAAAATTTTCTCATCTGCAAAAATGTTTCAAATTAGCTTTAGCATCTGGTATATATCAAGTATGTCATAAATTTTGTATTTTTCATTGCTAGGGTGAAAAGGCCATGGTTGTAAGTTTTTTGGCGACATATTGGCACCCAATTCTTTCAATATTGAGAAGTGGCAAGTTGGATCATCACAAACAAGTGTTGGAGTTGTAATCTCGACATCTGACAGTTTTTTGTAGCCATATTTTG
This sequence comes from Limulus polyphemus, assembly GCF_000517525.1. NCBI lineage: Eukaryota > Metazoa > Arthropoda > Merostomata > Xiphosura > Limulidae > Limulus > Limulus polyphemus. Next base: position 67,957 of record NW_013669861.1, read on the forward strand.
CTTGTTCTTGTCCCGTCAAGCCATTAATAAAGAAATAGCCAACAGGTACCTTCCAGCTGCTGTTTAGAGAAACAACTATAAACACCAGTGCATCGCTGGCGATAGAAATTGTATCGTCTTCTGTATCTGCACCAACATCAACTTAGCCAAGAAATTTCTTTCCATCTCCCTTCATCTAGAAGTAAACCACAAATAACTTAAGATTGTTTTTGTCACCCGCTGTAATGCATTAAATGCTTCTTACGTAAAGCCTGGTGCTCCATGCTTTGATATTACTTTCGATCAACAGATGAATGTGATATAGCAAGATTGAAAGTACGTCTTACAAAACTGTTGCTTTGGTGGAGTAAAGCTGCAGTGTGAAAGCAAAAGACGGCAAAAGTGGAGGGTATTTGTTACGACAGCGGAAGTCACGTGACGCTGGTAACACGTCATGAAATTCTCGAAGGATCTTGACTGTTCCTGGCAACTCTAGTCTTTTCTAGGCGCCCTCTTTTATTGTATACAAGCCCGGCAAATAAAGCGGAGATAGTTCGATGACGAGGAACCAACTTTGAGACTAGTAATGGTTGGAGACGGCTTGAATGGGTAATGAAGAAAAACTTTAATATAAATTTAACATAACAGCAAATGTACAACGTTTTGTCATCATCAGGTGATCTTATCAACTCTTAACTTCTACACAAATGCTATAGTGCCACTCAAGGAGAAAATTATAGTCTGTCTATATAGCCCGACACAGTAATGAACACCATTGTTCTGGCTTACATATAAAAACTAATCTTAAAAATAGCAGTGGTATCATAACTACTGTTGCGTCATCGAGGTCACGTGACTGGTGTGGCGCCCTCTATTTTCTAGAACTATCTTGTTTTTTCATAAATGCTCTAGTATTTACTAGATAGGGAAGGCGGGTATATATAAGAGGGGACAACGTGACGCGAGGGATTGTAATGTGTGCGTAAATAGTGAGTAATTGAACTGCAGTCACAGGGTATTGTT
>NW_013669861.1:69717-71792 GCF_000517525.1 Limulus polyphemus
TTACTAATAGTTTTTAATTTCAAGTATATTGACATTTTCCTGTTGATTAGTTTCTTGACAGTACTACAGATCTATGTGCGCTATCAGTTTTCCATTTACTTACCTAATTTAAAAAAAAAAAAAAAACTTTATGTATTAACGAATTCAAATAAAATTAGACAGCTGAACATCAACCTAACAAAATAGGTGTTCAGAAAATGAAAATAAAGTGGACAAAGTATTATCTCTCAGACGAACATTTTGACCTGTTCTATCAAAACATTATTCTTCAAAACTTGCAGGTTTTTTTTTTAATACTGGTACTATTTGTCTCTCCGAATATTCATATGCCATTTTAAAATTTAATTCAACAGTTCAGGTTGTCTCCGTGGAAAGCTGCAAGAAATCTGAAAATGTATTAAATCGATTGTATTGACAACTACCATATCATAACGAATATCACAACATATAACGAAAGTTGTAAGTGCTCCAAAGTCAAACTTAGGCCAAGTAACGTTACTGCCATTAAGCCTTAAGTGCTGTATATAAAAATGTAATATAGGCAGTGGCAAATCAAGTTATATTAATATATTTACGGGTGGAGGAGAGTAAAAGAAAAACAAATAAATATGAACCTACTAGTGAAGCCACACAGTTGTGGGTTTTTGTTACAATTTCATGCAACATGTATATTGCCATTTTTATATTAGATACAGGTTACAGCTTGAACACTTTACACCACGTTTAAGCAACTGAAAGTACAGGAAGGGTCCAACATAATGGTGACCTCACGTGGAAGGGTCAACACTCAGTTCAATTCGGGCCTGGCATGGGCAGGTGGTTAGGGCGATCGACTCGCAATCTGCGGGTTCGAATCCCCGCCCCACCAAACATGATCGCCCTTTCAACCGTGGGGGCGTTATAATGTTATGTTCAATCGCACTATTCGTTGGTAAAAGAGTAGCCCAAGAGTTGACGGTGGGTGTTGAAGACTAGCTGCCACAACAAACAAACAGTTCAGTATAGAGATCAGTGCACTATACTTAATGTGGAAAATATATAAGCAAAAGATATGATTTTTTTCCAGTATGTTCTAGTAATGCCTTTACATTCGTAATGTAAATCTAAAATGTTATTTTATTAACTTCTTTATTATGCTAGTCGTTAGTGCCCTCGTTTTACCCACCATCATGCCCACTAATGAAATATTTGCTGTAAAATTCTTATCGATGCTATAAGTTTAGCTACCAGTTTCGCTGCCAATTTTGATTTCATCCCTTTAAGTCGCACGCTCAATCCTTTTTTTGGCCACACTTTTTTTTCACACCTAAGGTGTTTTTGATTAGATTTATCCTTACCTATGGATAGAGATTTGTTAAGCCTAAAAGCCTCGTTGGCTCAACAGCCTAGAATTTCATATATCATCACAAAGCTATACTTTGCTTATACAACAGAAAAGTAGAGGGAGCTGTTACAATTTATGATACCTAAGAAGGGTGTACGAGTAGGAAGGTGTAGAAATAAGTACTACTTTTGTAGACATCAGATTTTTGTAATATTAAAATATCTACAAGTTACTACAGTACCTCGTTCTGAGAATATGGAGTGATCTCCAGAGACGTCATGTTGTTGTTGTTAGGAGGTCACCATGACAACAATACCGCGTTGTTGTTAGGGGGGGTTCATCATAACAAGAACAACAACACCGTATTGATGTTAGGGCCTCACCCGGACATCAATCCCACGTTGTTCTTAGGGGGATTCAGCGCAGATAGCCCTCGTGTAGCTTTGCGCGAAATTCAAAAAACAAACAAACTTAGGGGGATTCATCATGACGACAACAACACGTTGTTGTTAGGGTCTCACCATGAAAACAAAAACTTGTTAGGGGGATTATCTTGACATCAATACCACGTTATTAGGGGGTTAACCCTTACATCAATACCACGTTGTTGTTAGGGTTAACACTGACTGTATATCACAGTTTACAGTGTCATGGTGTCTCTATATCACATTTCACAGAGTCATGATTATGTCGTGGTGTCTGTATATCACACTTCACGACTGTCGTGGTGTCTGTATATCACAGTTTACAG
>NW_013669861.1:72745-79556 GCF_000517525.1 Limulus polyphemus
AGTTTCGATACCCGTGGTGGGCAGAGTACAGATAGCCCATTGTGTAGCTTTGTGCTTAATTACAAACAAACAAACAAAACCTCCAAATTGCACCTGCTCTTCACTTATTTCATCAGTCTCAAAGAAATTCTTGAATCATCACATTCGTAGTAAAAACTACGCAGGATAAAATTTTTTTATCATGAACAAAAATATGGGTGCACTCTGAAAGACACTTAAATAGCATTCTTAAGTCATTTGTTTGCAGTTAAACACAAAGCTACACAACGGGCTATCTGTGCTGTGCCCACCACGGGTATCGAAACCCAGTTTCTAGCGCTTTGCCACTGGGGGAGCCTTGAGCTTTTTACTGTATTCTAGTCCGGGAAATAGAAAATAGTGCGGACAATTCGTCACACATTTTCAACACTTTCGACCGTATAAGATATATTTGAGAGTAATAAACGTGTATTTTTCTGTATGTTTTAAAGCCAACTAGATAATATATGTGTTAAAATACCAAAATAATATTTATTAATTCACATTTAATCACCACACAAAACGTTTTAAACACCGACTCTGTAACGTTAGTAATAGTAGGCCTATTTGTAGTCTAATTTAATACATAAACGTAACGTAAGACTTAGCTGCAACACAACATCGTAAATTTTATTTTGATTTTGGCTACAACCCAATGTCATAAAACTTGCCAAATGCAGTTATGACTGTCGAAATCTCTATAAATCACACTTTACAGGTTACCTCAATTCACAGAAAACTTGAAATAAATCAATTTGCCTAGATTTTTAATAAATGTTTTAAAAATATAAACATCATGTTGAAGAACATCAAGAAAAAAATACAATTCAGTTCTGGAATGTAATTTTGTTTGTTTGTTATGGATTTCGCGCAAAGCTACGCGAGGGCTATCTGCGTTAGCCGTCCCTAAATTAGCAGTGTAGGACTAGAGGGAAGGCAGTTAGTCATCACCACCACCCACCGCCAACTCTTTTACCAACGAATAGTGGGATTGATCGTCCCATTATAACGTCCCCCACGGCTGAAATAGCGAGCATGTTTGGTGGGACGGGGATTCGAACCTGCGACCCACAGATCGCGAGTCGAGCGCCCTAACCACCTGGCCATGTAATTTTGTAACGAAGTTTTACCAAGTCACGATCTTCTAACCATGTTAGTAGTTTATGAAAAAAAGCAAGAGGAAAGAGATCACCATTTTTCGAGGTATACCTTGATGTGTTATGTCCTTATGTCTTTATATCATTTTAATTTACAATCAAGAGAGGTGGCGCTTTACCTACATTATTTAGTCTCTGGCCAACACAAATTAGGATTGTGAAGTGCGACACTAAATCCTGGTGTAGCACGTGTGAATAATGACAACAAACCTCTGGCTAATACAGATGAGTATGTAGTGTGACACTAAATCCTGGGATAGCAAGTGTGAATAATGACAACAAACCTTTGGCTAATACAGGTGAGGAGTATGTAGTGCGACACTAAATCCTGGTCTAGCACGTGTGAATAATGACAACAAACCTCTGGCTAATACAGATGAGTATGTAGTGTGACACTAAATCCTGGGATAGCAAGTGTGAATAATGACAATAAACGTTTGGCTAATACAGGTGGGGAGTATGAAGCGTGACACTAAATCCTGGTCTAGCACGTTTGAAAAATGACAATAAAATCTCTCCGTATACTTTTGTTTAACATGAATGTTTTTATTTGCTCTTTTATATTTCACTGTTTAACACTAACCTTAATATATCTTCTGTCTTATTCCTCTGTTTATTTTGATAATCCTCTGGTCTAATTAGTTCCATTTCCATGTTCAGCATCATTATCCTCTTGTAATATTTCTCAATTTAACTTGAACAATACCTGTGTTAGGCTTGGGATTTAGTGTCACACTTCATAGTCCTCACCTGTATTAGCCAGAGGTTTGTTGTCATTATTCACACGTGCTAGCCCAGGATTTAGTGTCACACTTCATAGTCCTCACCTGTATGAGCCAGAGAAAAAATGTATATACTAAATATCAGAGTGCAAAAAGTAGCTAATAATTTCAATGTTGAATATGAGAGATAAGAACAGAGACAGAGGTAGGCATGAGAAGATTTATGAAGTGGATGAGATCAATATCACTTGACCTGAAAACGAAATAAATCAGAAAAAGGAAAAAGCGCGGAGAAACAAAACGGTTTCGTTTGTTTTGAATTTCGCGAAAAGTTACACGAGGACTATCTGCGCTAGCCATTCCCAATTGAGCAGTGACAGGCTAGAAGGAAGGCAGCTAGTCAACAGCACCCACCGCCGACTCTTGAACTACTCTTTTACCAACGGATAGTGGGATTGACCGACACATTATAACGCTCCTACGGTGTCGGGAATTTGAATCCGCGACTCGTAGAATTCTAGTCGAGCGCTTTAACCACCAGGTCCTAATAAAACATTACAAGAGGAAAAAATATAAGTAGTATTAAGGAGCAAAAACTAGATTAAAAAGGCAGCAGTAAAAATAAATTTGTTTGTTTGTTTATGGTAAATGCACTAAGGCTATTTGTTGCTGTCTCTTATGTTGACCTGCCGATCACAGAAGAAGCAATTGATTGGCCATAGCGGGACTAACCGTCACACTATAACGTCTCCCCGGCTGAAAGTTCGAGCATAATCGGCGCTGGGTTTCGACCCCGTGACCCGCAGATTACGTGTTCAGTGCTCACACCACACCAATACACAAAGATGACTGTTGAGGAAGATGAAGAAACTAGGAGCAGGAGAATACGAATATGGGGGAACAGATGTAAAAATACAAAACCACGACTTTAAAATAATATTTTAATGACAAAGATCAAAATAATGAACTCTGGTGACGAGAATATGTTGTGAAGAATAAAAGTAAGTATGTAAAGTAACGGGAGACACCGGAACAGGAGCAGATACAGGCTCACGTGTAAGCAGGCCCCTGCTATTAGAAATTTCTATCACGCTAAAGAAAAGAAGCAGAAACTACAGATAATTTTATCTGAAAATAGCTTTATTATAACGCTAGAACTGGTACAGTCTTCAATGATATAATGCTTAACAAACAGAACATTGTGTGAACACCAAAAAATTGTCACATTGTTACTATCTTGTAAATAAACATAAACAGATGTTAAACAAACATATTTAATGAAAGAAAAGAATAGACTAACGAACCGATTCAGTGATAATTTTAGCTGCGAATCTATTACACACAATTATATAGTACAGAATCCAAGGTATCAGTGTGATGCACATGTATATGTATTTAAAATATTACGATTTATAAGTTAGGCCTATAAGGATTCTAAGGTAGAAAAGTAACAGTGTTGTATAAGAGTATATATCAATACGATCTAATAGCGTAAACTTCCCATTAATCGTTGGGTGTACCAATACACAATACTGAAGAATTCGGTCTCGCATTACCACTAAAAAAAGAGTCACAAAGCTTCTTACTTTCTCGGGTAATTTCTGGCCAACCTTGAAACATTAAATTCTTTATCAGTTCGTTACATGAGTAGATATATATATAACAACTAAAATAAAAACAGCTGAGAAGTTTTTTTTTTTTTAACGTGACCTTTAACCTTCTCTACACTACATGGCGCGCAGCCACATGTTTTGAAGTACAAAGGCTTAAGGAAAACTCCACAAACAGTTTGTCACTATTCCCAGGCAACACGAGAAACAAAGTGGGAAATATTTCAAAACAACCAATATATTATCATTAACGCTGGGTCGCCAACTTTCTTTCAAAATTTCCCAGACTTGCGCACGCGTACTGACATCTCAACTTTCATTCTACCCAATTAACGCCACTTTAGCTTACGGTCTAGTTATAACGGGCAGTAAACTTCAGAAAATACTCGCTTCAAACTACTGCACTAGAAAAAGATCTTCAAATACGGTCTTTATAATTGACGATAAACAACATGCTTAATTTAAATTTACAAAACAATAACTTGATTTAACCTGTCATCAAATATAATGAATTAAATAATTATAATAACAAAAAATAACACAGAATGACCAACATTATGTTCAGATATATATGACTAAGCAACGTGGTTTGTGCTTTCACACAAAGAAAATGGGCCCACAAGTTTCCTAGACTTTAAGTAAATTGCTTAAATTTCCTTACTTTTCCAGATTCGTTGGCATCTGCTAAAAATGATGGAACTAGCGGAACATGTGGACATAAATCAGCGCTCTACGCGAGCGCAAAGACAAACTTCGCGTTGCAGCGAAGGTTACGGTTGAACACACCGCACATCAAGTGTAAAACTCTGCTAGACTTTACTCTATTGGTACTTGCAAAGGTTTACGTATATCGATATTTCACGTGTACATCTCGTCAGGTGAATGTTTTCATACATGTGTACACCTAGAATTATTTTTAACACTATACACCATTCACAAAAGTTCCCGCAAAATAAAGATTAGTTCTTCTGGAATTTCAAGAAGAATCTCTTAGTCTACGTGCTTGTCGAATATTCAACTAAAACTGGTGGCTAGTTTAACGACTTTAAACTGAAGACAGCAGCCGCGAATCTTTGATTGATAAATAATTAAGGTTCTGAATTACAGCGCAAATCTATGCATTAGGCTTAGTGTTTTCCACAAGAGTCCAATACTTTAGGTGACGTGCCTTAAGTTACTCCACTTTCTACTTTTAGTCACACCAAGAGCAGTAACCGCAATAGTTGGAGAGCGTTCAATATTGTCTGTTTGAAATACGAGTAGAGTTAATTAAGTTTAATTCAGGACAATCTTTGGGTCAAACAGGTCGAGGTAGTGCTGGGTACTTCTTTAGAGGTAACCGAAATGTGATATTCAGTGGCGGGAATTTTTAACACACGAGCTGGGAAGGTAGACAACCATTGCACCTGAACCTCCAAGATTTTTAGATCAGACATAAATCCCGATCTGGATTAGTCGTTATTATTGTCTAACAATCACGCTCGCAAAGACCTAATGGTAGACAAGAACCGGATTTGGGTGTCATCGATACAAGCCGTATTATATTAGCTGTGTTAGAATTATGATACAGACCCCATTCTTTACCGTGGTATTCAATGATATAGTTCAATCACTGACAACAAAGCCGTATTGTCAACACTCGAGATAACAGGTCCACCCACTGATGTAAGACTACGTACTTACGATCTAAACACCTGCCACCTGGAGACTGAATCAATGGGTGTAGTATGACAATAGTATCAACACTGGCTTCTTATCTCATCTATTCGAAACGGCTTTTATGTCTATTTACTTAACTTTGTGATTTACATAAACCTCAAAACGAATTAAATCAAAACACGCAAGAAGTCTTCCCTCTTGAATCTTTTGTTCTAGATGTTTACCATTACAAAAAAAAAAAAATTAAAATCCAGAAATATACTGTAATTTTTTAAAGTGTTTCATTCGAAATTAACGGACTTACAGTGGATATAGTTAAAAATGTCCTTATTTTAACACCGTAAAGCTTCAGCTCTTAACATACGTTTAAGATGGTTGTTTCGTTTATATCAAATACGAAATCTAGGACATGTCATTAGGTTTCTGTTTCAGACATCGTGAAAGACCCGCAACCACATTTACTGATCCACACCAATTACAAGCAGAGTCAACAATGTACAAATACCACTATTAGGAATGTTACAAAAGTTAGTTTCACCCTGTAAACAATGTACAAACACCACTATTTGAAATGTTACAAAGGTTAGTTTCGAGTTTAATTACATATTCGCAGTGTAAAATAAATTAATGTTTGTGACTAAACTAACCTCCGTGATTATTCCAGTTAGTGGTATTTGTACATTGTTTACAGGGCGAAACTAACCTTTGTAACATTCCAAATAGTGGTATTTGTACATTGTTTACAGGGCGAAACTAACCTTTGTAACAGTCCAAATAGTGGTGTTTGTACATTGTTTACAGGGCGAAACTAACCTTTATAACATTCCTAATAGTGGTATTTGTACATTGTTTACAGGGTGAAACTAACCTTTGTAACATTCCGAATAGTGGTATTTGTACATTGTTTACAGGGTAAAACTAACCTTTGTAACATTCCAAATAGTGGTGTTTGTACATTGTTTACAGGGGTTGTTACAAAAAATTTGGTTTCGTCTTATAATACCGTTATAAATAATAGTTTTGTCACATAATGTTTGTTATTAATAGTAGCTTCGTCTTACAAATTCAATAAACACTTATCACTTGTTACAAAGAACAGTAAGTCTGAAATAACCAATACATCGAAGGTTACACGTACTAACCTTTACTTATTATTACATGTATTAGCTTCCTTCTATAACAGTCATCGTGGAATTACCGCTGTTTGGATGCTGGAATGTGTAAGAATACATATTAACAGGTAGTGTTTATCAGCTTCAGTCCATGTAGTATTTAATCACAAGGCTTTCAAATCAAACCCACATTTGTGTCTCAGAGGAGTCAAACTTAAGGGTCTAATACACAATTCATGTAGTATTCGTCAACCATGAGACTAAATACTCATAGTTCGTGGTGGTGTCCGTCAACCTCAACCTATAAAATAATACCAGTTAAAAATTAATGTCCGTCAAACTCAACAGTGTAGTGTAATGTCAGTTAAGGATTAATATCCGTCAAACTCAACAGTGTAGTGTAATGTCAGTTAAGGATTAATGTCCGTCAACCTCAACAGTGTAGTGTAATGTCAGTTAAAAATTAATGTCCGTCAAACTCAACAGTGTAATGTCAGTTAAGGATTAATGTCCGTCAAACTCAACAGCGTAGT
>NW_013669861.1:80159-95266 GCF_000517525.1 Limulus polyphemus
TAGTGTAATGTCAGTTAAGGATTAATGTCCGTCAACCTCAACAGTGTAGTGTAATGTCAGTTAAAAATTAATGTCCGTCAAACTCAACAGTGTAATGTCAGTTAAGGATTAATGTCCGTCAAACTCAACAGCGTAGTGTAATGTCAGTTAAGAATTAATGTCCGTCAACCTCAACAGTGTAGTGTAATGTCAGTTAAAAATTAATGTCCGTCAAACTCAACAGTGTAATGTCAGTTAAGGATTAATGTCCGTCAAACTCAACAGTGTAGTGTGATGTCAGTTAAGGATTAATGTCCGTCAAACTCAACAGTGTAGTGTAATGTCAGTTAAGGATTAATGTCCGTCAACCTCAACAGTGTAGTGTAATGTCAGTTAAAAATTAATGTCCGTCAAACTCAACAGTGTAGTGTAATGTCAGTTAAAAATTAATGTCCGTCAAACTCAACAGCTTAGTGTAATGTCAGTTAATGATTAATATCCGTCAAACTCAACAGTGTAGTGTAATGTCAGTTAAGGATTAATATCCGTCAAACTCAACAGTGTAGTGTAATGACAGTTAAGGATTAATATCCGTCAAACTCAACAGTGTAATGTAATGTCAGTTAAGGATTAATGTCCGTCAAACTCAACAGTGTAGTGTAATGTCAGTTAAGGATTAATATTCGTCAAACTCAACAGTGTAGTGTAATGTCAGTTAAAAATTAATGTCCGTCAATCTCAACAGTGTAGTGTAATGTCAGTTAAGGATTAATATTCGTCAAACTCAACAGTGTAATGTAATGTCAGTTAAGGATTAGTGTCCGTCAAACTCAACAGTGTAGTCTAATACCAGTTAAGGATTAATATCCGTCAAACTCAACAGTGTAATGTAATGTCAGTTAAGGATTAATGTCAGTCAACCTCAACAGTGTAGTGTAATGTCAGTCAACCTCAACAATGAAGTAATACCAGCCTTAAGAAAAGAACAGAGATTTCACATTGTGGTAATTAATGTTAACTCTTTTAATGCCATGGGCGCACATATGGAGCGCTGTATAACCTCTGTTTTCGCCACACGAGCTTAGAATTATTTGTCACCATGAAAAGGAGAGTATCCTCTTCAAACTTCACAGTTTGATCATTTTCAAGTTACAAATAAGTAATGAAATATTAAAACGGATTTTTTTACAAATTGTATATTCAAAAATAAATCCCTGTATCAATAAACGTGACAGTGGGAGAGTTAAAAACTATTATTCACATTGAAGCTCGCCATTTTGAATTATTACTGTCTCCACTAGGTGTCACCTTGGATTGTTCACATTCATGGGTTGGGTTATAATGAATTTTGCGTAAAGCTACACGAGGGCTAGCTGCGTTAGCCGTCCCTAATTTAGCAGTGTAAGACTTGAGGGAAGGTAGCTGGTCATCACCACCCACCGCCAACTTATGGGCTACTCTTTTACCAACGAATAGTGGGATTGACCATCACGTTATAACGCCCCCACGGCTGAAAGGGCGAGCACGTTTGGTGGAACGGGGATTCGAACCCGCGACCATCAGATTACGATTCGAGCGCCCTAACCACCTGGTTATGCTGTCTTGGTGTGAAGAATGCTTTACAAACATGTACGAGATGCCACGACTTCGGAGTCCTATCTTAAAATTACTGACGTATTAAATCATTTAGACGTGCCTTTGTGGATATCATAATAGGTAAATAGTACTTTAATTTACATAAAAATACCGGTTACAAGGAAGAAAAAACATTATATTCTTGAACCTTACATAGATTTGTAATATCTATCACATACCATCTGCAATAACAATTAGCAAGTCTAATCCGAAATATAAATAGATGTCAATCATCATATACACTTAACACAACACAGTTACTAATGATACATATGAAGAGGGTGGAAACAGAAAAACTGGGTGGTTTCTTCACTACACAGTTACTAATGATACATATGAAGAGGGGGAAAACAACCCTTTAGTAACAACTCACCACTTGTTCTTTCTAGTAACAGCTCACCACTTGTTCTTTCTAGTAACAACTCACCACTTACAGTTTTCTTTAGCAACAACTCATCACTTGCAGTTTTCTTTAGCAACAACTCACCACTTGTTCTTTCTAGCAACAACTCACCACTTGTTCTTTCTAGCAACAACTCACCACTTGTTCTTTCTAGCAACAACTCACCACTTGTTCTTTCTAGCAACAACTCACCACTTGTTCTTTCTAGTAAAAACTCACCACTTGTTCTTTCTAGCAACAACTCACCACTTGTTCTTTCTAGCAACAACTCACCACTTGTTCTTTCTAGCAACAACTCACCACTTGTTCTTTCTAGCAACAACTCACCACTTAGTTTTCTTTAGCAACAACTCACCACTTGTTCTTTCTAGTAACAACTCACCACTTAGTTTTCTTTAGCAACAACTCACCACTTGCAGTTCTTTTTAGAAAACACTTCTAGTTTTTCAGTTTCAACACATTATTTTGATTTATTTTTTCAGCAAAAATTCTTAACAAGTAATTGTTGCACTTAAAAATCACAGATTCATATAACTGTTAAAATAGCCATGTTTATTCATCTTTACAAAGACAAAAACTTAAATCATGTGTTAGATATCACATGTCAAGGCTAAAATATCTAAAGATGAAACTACCTACACACAAACATATATTCTTATACACCTAACATATGCATTATGAAGAGAATCCTTTATATTTAAAACAATAACTTTGTGTAGAATGTAATAATTAACTACATACTATGATGGGACTGCTTTTATGAGCACCTTTTGCACAGCCTTTCACATTTTTTTTTATTTCTAATAGCTGAAGACTATTTTAAAGGGTAATACTTGTTGCTCTACTCAGAGAATAACCTAATAACTTATGGAAAATATTTGCCTCTGAGGTCTTGCTAAGCCAATCATTTTAAATAGGTTGTTGAAATCGCACACACAAAACCAATAATTTCTTTATGTCTTTCCGACCTCACAAAAGAACAAATACATTTTTAATACGGGTTTTCAATCCGTCATAAAACCAACACATTTGGAATGTCATTCCTGTCCGACATAAACACCAACACATATAAAATGTCTTCAGTCTTAGAAACGCCAGACATCTTCACAAGTAGACTTTCTGATATTAAAAAATTATTGCAAAATTCTTTCTAAAGAAGATGGAAAACAAACAAACAAAAACTTCATTTAAAATTTAATTTTCCACTCTTGATCAACTATTTGTACATAATTCCATTCAATTTATGATTGAGCTAATGGAAGCGAACATGTTTCATACGAAGACTTTCTTCAGAATGGGCTTCTGGTTTACTGGATTCAACTAGTCATGCACTTGTTCAGTATAGAATGTTTATATCTGTGACAGTACATGCACATTAAGACAACTCAGTTTTAGAAAAACATCTAATTTATTCTAATAAGGGCATGTTGGCTCTATCACTAAGTGGTCCAAGTTCAAGAATACACTAATCAGTATCAAACAAGTTGTATGATCTACTGAGTTCATTGGTGAAGTCAGTCTGAAATATTTATAATCTGTTGATAATATTGTGGTAAGGTATTACTAAGATAAGCTAATTCTAAGAACAAATATTTTAATTTATTTATCAACAGTGTTCTGTTATTTCTTACTAAACACCAACTTAACCCAGTGTTCTGTAAATTCTTACTAAACACACAACTTAACTGAGTGTTCTGTTAATTTTTACTAAACACGCAACTTAACTGAGTGTTCTGTAGTTTCTTACTAAACACGCAACTTAACTGAGTGTTCTGTAGTTTCTTACTAAACATGCAACTTAACTGAGTGTTCTGTAGTTTCTTACTAAACACACAACTTAACCGAGTGTTCTGTAGTTTCTTACTAAACACCAATTTACTATATTACAACACCCACAGCCTAGTGTTCTGTAGTTACTAAACACCAATAGTTCAGCTCACACGACCCACTTCAACTATAAATAAAAAAATCAACTGATGAAGTTTCATTAGAATTAACAATTTTTCTGCTTCTTCTTAGATTAAGTTTATGAAAGTTGAAACTTGCATGTGTTAGCTTAAAGTAGCAAACACAACAGGTATGGCTGGTTAGTGTTGTTTATCAGTATTATACAAATAAATAAAAACTTTTTTTTTTACACATCTCAGTCACAAGGTTTCATTGAAATTATCAGGAGTCTACTCAAGGCAAAAGATCAGTGATATATCTGAATACAGCTAGTGAAATAATGATCAAAAGACTATAATATAAATTTGTCACCTCCATTAAAAGCTTAACTCAACATTTAAATAATCAGTATTAACATACATTTTTGTGTACAATGGCTTTTCTACCATTTTACAGTCTGACACCTGAGAATGTTCTGTTATATAAGTAAATGAGGATCTTGTCTAGTGCAATAAATAATCACCCAGAAACAAGCTTACTTACACCAGTCCAAAAACAAATCTGAAACATTTTATCTATTAAAAACTATATGAAATACATACAGGTTAAGAAATTAAAAACAACAACAATCAACCAAAATAACTCCGCTCTAAAGATATACAGAACTTTATTTGACAGACCTTACTGAGCCGATGACAGTGGTTATTGCTCAAAATTACACGCCTCAGCTGCTCATGGCATGTTTCGGTATGTAACATGAGTTAAATACTGAAAGTTTCAGTTGTCGTTCACAAACTGTTAAAAATCCAGCATGTTTCTTATTTCTATAACTGCCAATCTCTAAGACACAGTTAAAATAATACAATCTGAGTGTTTTTATATAAATGTAGTTGTCAAAGTTGTTTAAGTTAAAAAATAATGTTATGATACATACTGTATTCTCCCTCCAAAAAAATTAGCACTGAAAAAATTCTTTATTGATCAACATTGAAACTCTTAATTAAATATAGATGGCACAGGATCTCTGGAAAAGTTTTCATTTTTTTTTATTGTACATCTGTTTTTTAATTTTCAAGAAGTATTTGCTTCAAATGTGGTTTTGTTTTTTAGGCAATTGCTAATGGGAACCTCAAAATCTCCCACAATGCACTTCTCGAACCCAACATTCTATCCAAGTAGCACAAACATTACTTCACCAAAATACAACATAACAAAAACAGGTGAACATAAAAACATATTCCAAGTCAAACATCTTTTAGTATTGAATGAATCAAAAACAATAACATTCTGTTATAAGATGTTTAAGTGCAACTATAGAAAAATTATTTTCAAAAATATTATAAAAAATGATTTTACAGATTGTCCTGCTATGTTTCCTGGGAACGTAAAGCATTCCAAAAAGAACTGGACACAACACAACACACTGAAGCTTCAAATTCTTACTCTGTACTACAGTAAAGCTTCAAATTCTTACTCTGTACTACAGTAAAGCTTCAAATTCTTACTCTATTACAATGAAGCCTTAACTTCTTACTCTGTACTACACTTAAGCTTCAAATTTTTACTCTGTACTACAGTAAAGCTTCAAATTCTTACTCTACACTACACTAAAGCTTCAAATTCTTACTCTGTACTACACTGAAGCTTCAAATTCTTACTCTTATTACACTGAAGCTTCAAATTCTTACTCTGTACTACACTGAAGCTTCAAATTCTTACTCTTTACTACACTGAAGCTTCAAATTCTTACTCTATTACAATGAAGCCTTAAATTCTTACTCTGTACTACACTGAAGCTTCAAATTTTTACTCTGTACTACAGTAAAGCTTCAAATTTTTACTCTGTACTACAGTAAAGCTTCAAATTTTTACTCTGTACTACAGTACAGCTTCAAATTCTTACTCTGTACTACACTAAAGCTTCAAATTCTTACTCTGTACTACACTGAAGCTTCAAATTCTTACTCTGTACTACATTAAAGCTTCAAATTCTTACTCTGTACTACATTAAAGCTTCAAATTCTTACTCTATTACAATGAAGCCTTAAATTCTTACTCTGTACTACACTGAAGCTTCAAATTTTTACTCTGTACTACAGTAAAGCTTCAAATTCTTACTCTACACTACACTAAAGCTTCAAATTCTTACTCTGTACTACACTGAAGCTTCAAATTCTTACTCTGTACTACACTGAAGCTTCAACTTCTTACACTGCACTATGTTGACTTTCAGCTTGTTTGAAATGTACTACTTAGTGCTGCAGTACAGTAGTTACATTACATTATTGTTTGTGTTTTAGTGAAGTCAAGGTGTGAACATTATCCAACAGTATCTTTAGGTTGTTATTCCCATTGATCTACTTCTATTTTCATTTCTTTGCAATTATATTTTGTGAATCTTTGTAATATCTCCAATATTTAATAAATATTTAATATTTATCAAATCCAAAAAGTGAATGAAATAGAAGAGGTTGTAAAAAACATGTTATCCATCATTGATGATGTAAGGAGAATTTAATAACAAACTGCATCAGCTCAGTTATATATTCAAATACACAATAAATAAGTAGGTTAACCAAGCAGCTTTAGTATGGACAAATAAAAGCTCCTTTGTCTCAAATAGTGGGAATGATTGGAGTTTCTATCTTCTCCTTTAAGTGCTATTTATCAATGTTTGATTATTATTATTAATGAGTTATGCTGAAACACTTTGTCTTTTAACTAATAACCAGAAAACTGAACATACAAAAAAAAAGTTAGGCTTTCACTAGCCATAAGCAAGGAAATTCGTTATCTACAAGTATAAAAAAAATTATTGACAATACTTGAATATATGCTAGAAATGAAATCCTTCACCAAAAAACAAAATCCACAAAAATGTGCTCCAAATGTTTAAGCTGATGACATTTAACATAAACTTAAAAGCTAGTTTTTTGATGATATTTAAAAAAACAAAAAACTGAAGAAATATTTCAAATTTAATATTTTTAGAGTAACAGAAAAGTAGAGATTTTCACCAACAAATCACGGTCTAGGAATGTTTCTTGTTATACCAAATGCTAACTACAAAAATTTTTGATGAGAAGATTACAAAGAGAAGTGCATGTTTCTCAGTATTAAAGTACCAACTGGATTTTGTTAAATTTACCATTTCATGGCATTACTTATAAACAACCTTCTTGATAACTACAAAAGCTGAAGATCCCTTTAATCCTAACACAATAGATTCAAAGTTTTTTTAGTTTAAATTGTTAGAAGTATTTGGATAATAATCACCATTCATTTTCACAAATGTAAAGGCCTCATGCTATTAGCTAAGTAAGAATTAAATCATATTTATTGAAAACCAATTGAAAGACAACATCTTAAAGAACTCCATTTTTTAGTGTTAGGGGGAGACTAACTTCACGATGAGCTAGCTGCCTTACTTAGTTGCATCCTTTTCTTTCAGTCCTTAATTTTTTTTTATATCTAATACAAACAGGGGCAGACTGGACTCTAAAATTTTAGTGGGAAAAATAGCTAGAAGGGACCCACAAGTTTGTCATAAAACTACATAATTTTCCAAGGGAGCCCACCAGGATATTTTCCGGTGTCTCGTTAAGCCAGTCTGCACCTGAATGCAAACACCTAATAACATAAAAATACTAAACAAACTTCCACTTCTGCTATTCCTCCAATTACACGTTTATAGCTTAACTCACAATCTTTCTCCACAGGTCTTATGTTTTTTACTTATCATGCTAACGAGATTCATTTATTTTTAATACCTTTGTCCATTTCATTATAATAACTTTATTTCTGACAGCATAGGAAAGTACAGAAACATAAAAAAAATATAGCTAAATCTAACCTTCATGTTCTACTAAACTTCTCTATTACCCAAATAACAATGTGATGACGTCTAGTTAGATTTAATTGACATTGAAAAAACAGGTGAAAAAAACTGAATGTTTTCTTTCCACATAATAGGATATTTGAACTTTTTTTAAAGAAATAATCACTGTGTAAATGGTACTTATGATATATTAAAGAAATATTACTTTATGTATTCTTTTTTTTTTACAAAAATATTAACTGCAAGTTTTATAATTCTACTAGCACTAGCTGGTCAAAATTAATTTTTTTTATCTAAAGCCCACAAAGAAAAATAGAACAACTATCAGTGATAGTGACCGGAGTTTGCAATATTTTACAAAACAGCAAGCTACCAGTGATGGTGATGAGTCATCTCATTTTGTTTTTTTTTTATTATAATGAAGTACAGAGGGAGATATTTCAGATTCTTTAATTGCTTTTCTACTTTTAGTGTTCTTTACAAAACACTTCTTAATATGAGAATGTTTTGTTAATGACAAACAACAGCATTACCAATGGAGCCTGTTATATAGTAGTTACAATAATTCAAACACTTCTTGCAAGTTATTTTACTATTAAGCCTGAAATCAAGACACTAAAGTCCTTAAGGCTAACCATGAAATTTATGTAAATGACTCACAGCATTAATATACTCATTTGTTAATAGGATTTCCTAAACACACCCAAGTTGTCTTGTGAAGATGAAAACTATACAAACTGTTCCATCTAGTTAAAGCTAGTGAGCAGCAAAAGTAGTTAGTTGATTGGTGGACAATATAACTAATTCATATAAAAAAAAACAACAAAATGTAACACCACAGTTAAACATCACTATTTTCTTTGATTTAGAAGAGTACACTGAAGAAGTATTGTCACAGACAGGCTTATCAATCTTGCCTGTCCTGTGCACTTAATAAACAAAAACTTAGTCTTCCTGACAGGCCAAAGGAATAACACAGGAAGTGATGTCATAGATAGTTACTACTCATTCTTCTAAGCAATGTAAATGGAGGAAGTGATGTCATAAGTTTACTTCACTTCAGTAAATAAAGGAAGTGAGGTCATAAGTTTACTTCACTTTAATAAACAAAGGAAGTGATGTCAAGTTTACTCCACTTTCCATTAGTAAACAGAGGAAGTGATGTCATAAGTTTACTTCACTTTACTTCAGTAAACAGAGGAAACAATTAAGAAGTCTCTCTGTAACAGTAAGCATGGTGATTATACACAAGGAAAAACTACCAAAGGCACTTATTGGTAAGTAAGAAAATAAATCATACTACAGAAAATAATATTAAAAATGAATGCAAATAAATATCAGAAGACACTGAACAGAAACTAAACGGCCCTTGTTGGCTATCTGAAGAATGAAAATATGGACAACATCTTTCTCCAAACCTAAAATTACACGACGGCTGCTAGACGCAATCTTCCAGTGACATCAGAAGAGGATTCACATACTCAAATCCTTCAAACTCTGACTGATCTATCTTCTCAATAAGTTTTCTGGGAAAACAAAAAAGACAGAAAAATAATTACAGCATTTAATAAGTACAAGAACATTTGAAAAATATGAGCTATTTAATTAAATTCGTATGCTACAAAAAAAATCATAAACTGTGTTTCTAATCTTCAAATAATAAAATTAGAAAATGACACGAAACAAGCTTGGTGAAAGAACTATTAAATAACTAGTCCCTCAAAACTAACTAGCCTTTTACTTACTGTAGTATCTTTCCAAAATAAATAATTATTAGCATTGTTGCTTTCTTCATAAATTTCTTGCAAGAAAAACAAGAATAATAAAACTTAGAATTTTGATTTAGCATTTTTTTTGCCACACTCATGCAGGATACCTTTATGGGGAACACATACTCTTTGCAAGGTCAAAGGAATAAACAAAAAACTAGCACTCTTTGAAACAATGGATTTGATAAACACAATGGTGTTTTAATGTCCTTTTTTTCCCACCTCTGCTATACTGTAAATGTTTAGAGGACAAACAACAATGCTGTTATGAATTAAAATTTCAATACTCTTTTCACAGATTATCACTACAGCGCTTAGTATGTAGGGATTGGCCTAGAAAAAAATGGCTGCCACAGTCAATCTATTACTCTATGATGCTTACAAGTAACTGCTAAAGTTGAGTTATAGCCTCATTTGAGCACCTAATTGCCATCATTGTGTTTCACATCTTGTGAGACTCACAATATCATTAAAAAGTGTTGTTAAAATGGAGAACTGGGATCTAGCTAAAGAGCCAAAGTATTCATTTTTTTTTCTTTTTGCACACTAGCCAAAAAATGTGAAGTTTTTGCAATGGCTTTAGTAAAATAGAAAATCATTTTAAGAGCACTTGAAAACAGGCTATGACTAGGCACTGTAGTACTTATTACAAGATTAAAAAAAATCATAATTTAGTGTTAATGATGTTATCATTACACCTTGAAGTTAGCTTTCTCACAGAAATATGGTGTTTCTTTAAAAAACTTTAGCATAGGGTGAAACAGGAATTACCAGCCAATAACAGATGAACATTAGATGATTAGATATTCAATGCTTTGTACACTATACAATTGGTGTCTTTAGGGAGCTAAACCCTATATTATGTATGAAGCGAAGAAGTAAAGAAAGGTCAACACACAATATTAAAATTTATTACACACATTCACAGAATACACTAACTTTCAGTAAGAGGAAGAAAAATGCCCCAAAACAAGTAATAAAAAACTTTTTTGTAAATGTAAAATGATTTGGGGATGGCAGTAAAAATATTTCAAAGAATATTTTATATTTTAACTTCTCACATTTGGTACACATGCTTAAAAACAAAAGGATGTATCTATGCGACTTGATATATATTTTAGTGAATAAATTTAGCATAACTTTCACCAATACTTCATTGATAAGTTTTGAAAGTTCTTCTAGTATGTAATGCTTGAGCAATGCTGATGAGATTTCAAAAACAGAAAATTGTCACTATTTACAAATTTTAACATCCAAAGTGTAACATTTCACCGATTCATGATAGTATTGCAGTAACAATAACTCAACATATATTGCTGTTTGATAATATATACACAATCATTTTAATACACCAGGTTTCTTACAACATACACAATAATCAACATCACTACACTTTAATGTTGACAGGGAGGAAATTAATAAATTCTGGCCATTAAAAATCTCAAAAAACCTGATGGATAACCTTTATTGGTGATTTCTTCAAACTTTCTACATGTAAGGTTCTCTTTATTAGTTGAAGTTTCTGTGTTGTAACATGAAATTCTCCTACATATACTAAGGCTGATATGCAAGCTTTACATATGAATGATGTCATTACCACCAATATACTTGATACCATTTAGTATGTTGGTGAACTGCCAAAAACCTGCCCTTGATTTTCCTCTCAGTTTGCACAATATTTTATACACCATCATGCTTATTAAGTAGATTCAATATTCACAAGAAGCAAGCATCTACCACAGGGTACTGAAACAGGTTCATGGCTGAAGTTTGTACAGTTTAACATTTGACCTTGGTCTTCCCAGCCAACATCTACCACAGGGTACTGAAACAGGTTCATGGCTGAAGCTTGTACAGTTTAACATTTGACCTTGGTCTTCCCAGCCAACATCTACCACAGGGTACTGAAACAGGTTCATGGCTAAAGCGTGTACAGTTTAACATTTGACCTTGGTCTTCCCAGCCAACATCTACCACAGGGTACTGAAACAGGTTCATGGCTGAAGATTGTACAGTTTAACATTTGACCTTGGTCTTCCCAGCCAACAGACTTTCATACAGAAACTGGGCTCAGTCATTTCAAAAGTTAAGATCCTATACAGAATTAAATTATGACATTATAGTTGGAGAAATTTCATTCTTTGTACCAATTTACATTGTACAAATTAGTGATATATTATAACCAAGTTTTTGTAGAATCCTATTTTCAATCATGGTATTGTATGTCAACAAGAAATACATAAAACTATGTTAAAAAAGTTTTATCAGCATAGTTCAGCCATTATCTTGTTAATTAATATATGTAGCATAACAATTGTTAGCAGATACATCATAAATCATCAACATCAAATCAATCATACTTGTAATTTGTATGATTTCCTCAGATCACTGACAGATTCATACTGGTAATCTCTAAACTTCTCACATTACTAACAGATTCACACTGGTAATTCTCACATTTTTCTTGAATCAATAACAGTCATACTGGTAATTCCTACACTTTTTTTCACTTCACTAACAATCAAACTGGTAATTCTAATGGTTTTCTTTATAATGAACTCATTCTTCAGATAAATGATACCTTAAATGTTTCCAGATTAAATCTCTCTCTTATACTAACGTATGAAGTACCTCAGAGCAAACATTTTTGCTTCGTTACCATTATGAAAAACTTCATTTTGAAATAAACTGAGTGAAAGAGGGTGGGTTAAAGGTAAAGTCTTGTTGAAGTTAAAACAGATTTTAATTTCAACTCTCAATGTCCCATCATTATTCTTTCAGATACAGTTATATTTAATTACTATAATAGTAAGAAACTCAATTTCAGGGTAATATTTTGATACATTTAACATCATGTGTTTTAGAATCAGGTTATCATTACCTTTTAATTATTACACGATGATGTTTACCTAAATTTATAACATCAAAAGGTGATTGATCAGCGCTTATTCATTACAGAAATATACATTACGACGAAATTACACACATAAAAACAGCAAGAACTACAACAGAGAACAAATACATAATTCTGAGAAAACAGTAAAAACAATCCAATATTTTAAATCTTACTCAGTACTCCAGCTTTTCAATTATGTTTGAACTGTTTTAGTTTTCATTGCTAGATTTTGGTGTTTGTAACACTTCAGTATGACTAATAAAAGTACAATTTAACTTTTTATTATTATTAATCATTTAATAAATTGAAAAATAATATCTTGTATTAAAAACTACAGCTGATAGTGTTATGTTCCAAAATGTGCACATAATCTGAAAGAAACATCACAAGTTAAACAAGTGAGAAGAACAAAAAACTAGGAATTTGAATAAATCTTTTTTTCTTGCCTCTTAAAAGCAAGTAGCAACACATGTTAATTTTGGAAATATGAAATAATATGACAAGTTTGGAAGTAATCCAACAGTACTTGAAAGTTTATCCACAAACAAAAACGTTGAGTAAACATGCATTTTAGCCATATTTGAATATCATATTTCTTTAAAGGTCTCATGTCCTTGATCCATCACAAGATCAAAACCACACAAGTGATGGTGATAATATATGAGGTCCATCTATATCCATATACAGCATGTACCCCCTTTTCTCCGTGCATCTTGTAAGAAATGTATAGTGACATATCCAGTTAACCAACAGCTGTTCTAGGTATTTATTATAGAATGGGACAGATATGATTGGTGGCTATGTCCTAGTGTTTGTTAGTAATACATGTAGATATAATTGGTGGATATGTTCTGGTGTTTGTTAGCAATACAGCATAGATATGGTTGGTGTCTATGATCTGTTGTTTGTTTGTTTGATTGTAACTAAGCACAAAGCTACACAATGGGCTATCTGTGCTCTGCCCACCACGGGTATCGAAACCCGGTTTCTAGCAATGTAAGTCCGTAGACATACCGCTGTGCAACTGGGGGGCATCTGTTGTGTTATATAATACAAGATATACGATTTGTGGCTATGTCCTGGTGTTTGTTAATAATAAAATTGAGACATGGCTGGTCACCATGTCCTGGTGTTTCTTATCAATATAGTATAGATATGGCTGATGGTTATATTCTGATATGTTATATACTACAACAAAGATATGACTGTTGGCTATGTTGTGGTGTGTTATATACTACAATATAGATATGACTGATGGCTTTTCTAGTGGTATTTGTTACTAATTAATGGAACTTGATAACTGATTAAACACTGGGAGCATTATTTAATTACACTCAACTACCAAAAATTGTAATAATCAGAAACACTAACTGACTAAGCTGAACAATTATAAAATAATTGAAAATGATAATAATGGAAATATTTCAATTACATGGATAGTTGAAATAATAAAAAAAAGTAATAATTAAAACACTAATTTCAATTAATCTATTTTATTTTACACTAATTAATGTAAACGATGCTCGTAAATAAACAATTACATTGATTAATCACCCAGCCCTATTAGTAATACAGTATATATATGAGTGGTGGCTGTGTTCAGGCCTTGAATCACAGTGAAATACTGTATGATTTAATTTCAACAAGTACAGATGTTGTGTTTGTGACAAGAGCACTGTGTTTCTGTAAAGTAATATTTAGAATCATTAAGAAGAAAGCTTTATCACTGGTATACATTGATTAAAACTTGCAAATGACAACAAGCTGCTTTCCAACAAGTCTCTGATGAAAAGTTATTTGTATGCAGCATGACATGTGGTAATAATCACCAAGCTAAGATGACCTTGATGAGAGAGCCCCAGCTGTACACACTTCTTCCTCATACTATACAAACACAGTCTGAGAAAACAGTACTATAAGACATTCAAGGGCATGGCTATTACAGAGCTTCCTGTTTAAGGACATGCCAAACAAAGTTTCCTTCACTCATCTAAATCCTGTTTTTGCAGGAAATAATGACATTGTTTTTCTTAAACTCCTGACTCCAAAATGATGGCATAAATGGATTTACTCAGACTAAACTCTAATATTAAAAACATTGGCCACTTTATTTCTGTAGTAACCACACACACACATATATATACTACTAACAGTACTAATTATATATGCAACAGCTTCTAACACATTATTTATGCACAATAAAATACTATGTCTAAATGTTTTTCTTAGCAATATAGTGTAGATACAGCTGGTGGCTATGTTGTGGTGTGTTATATACTACAATATAGATATGACATGTATTTATATTCTTAAATACATGTTTATACCCAGGGGCAGGTGGGCCAGTTGGCCTATGATTTTGAGGGGGTCTATTCCCCCTGTTAGAGGCAAAGGGAGGGCCATTTGGTAAAGAATATTGATATTGTAATGAGAGTCAAGGGGGGATCCTTTAGCACAAAATATTAATATTTTAAAGAAGATTCATGAAAGATTAATACAGATAAAATATAGATAAATAAATGTAGATAACTGAAACCAACTTATTTTCCAAATTTATTATATGCATCTTGTTGTGGTGGTCACACACACACACACACAAATAAAAAGATATCAAAGTTGCTTGATTTTTCTGGTTTAATTGATGAATTTGCCCAAAGAAAAGCACGGAAAGCATTTTTGAATTTGAAGAAGTGATGACCA
>NW_013669862.1:0-778 GCF_000517525.1 Limulus polyphemus
ATTCTCCTTTATCCTTCACACCCTACTCACTTGCTTGACTGTGTCCTTAATGGAGTTTTGCATGATCTCAAGCATGCCTGATGTGAGCTGTTAACTTCCTGCCTTTTGTAAAGTCTTTCTCTCTAGACATGTTTCTTCTACTTTTTGCCTATGATTACAGCCTCTTTCTTCACACTTATATATTCTCCTTCCCACACCATACTTTCTTTCCTTAGACTTTGCCCACTCGGGTGATTAAGAGTACTTATCTTCTGTTTCCCTTCTTCCTGTTTCTTGCTTATTGAACCATTTGTTCCCTAATCAGCTTCTGTATTATGTTGGACTGATTGGTGTTCCTTTTCATGAACCTCTCCCTTTGTGGGTCCCGACCTTCATCTGTTCATACCCTGGGACCCTTCCTTTTGTTCTAAGAACCCGTTTCCTTCTACCCTTTCTGGATGGGTCCATCAGTTCTTCTGATTGACATGTTTGTTTCTCAGTGTGGATTATCACAGACTCTTTCACATTTTTTTTATTTGATTTGTCATCTTTTCCCCTTCTTTGCTGACCTAGGATGGACTTCTCTAGATGGGCATGTAGACATTCTTCACACATTCATATCCTTATTTACACCTTCTGATTGGTTTATCATCAAATTGCCACTCTTAAATCACCCCAAAATCTTACTACTTCTCTTTTGGGGCCCTTTTTTCATTTCAAAGAATCCCACCAGGTGACTGGTGTTGCCTCCTAGGGTATACTTAATCCCCAAAATCTGCATTGAGCCAGGATAATGGAA
>NW_013669862.1:832-13585 GCF_000517525.1 Limulus polyphemus
TATATATATATATATATATATATATATATTTATATTTACTAAAATTGTCCAACCCCATACCATACCTATTCCATGGAATATCATGGCAAAATCCAGCACCAGGTTGGTGTTCTGCCCACTTCTCTAGTTTACACTTGCTAACTTTAAAATAACCCTTTGTGGTCACACATTGCATTGTTTCCAGTAAAATACCTTTTCAAACATATGGACGTTTGAATACTTTCTCTGGGTCTTCTCTACATGAATTGTCCCCTTTCTTCCTTGAATGGAGCACAGGAAACTTTTGCCACTTACCAGTTCCTAGCTGCTGAGGTGGTAGACTATGAATAATTCTCACCAATTAGACTCAACAACTAGCCGTAATACAAAGGACTACCAATATATACTGAAAAGTGGGGTGGTGGTAACGCTATCACTATAGTGCAGGCCACTCCTTGTATACATCACTCATGCCACTTTTGCTCTCCTGTATCCTGAGTCTGTTCAACCACACACTTTATGAAACCAAATGGTGTGAATAACATGCTGTGCCCTCTTTCTGTAGCTGGAGTCTGTCCCATAGAGTATGACAGTAGATTTGAGGTATGCATATAAATTCATATTTCATAAATAATATGCCCTCTTCCTGCAGCTGGAATCTATCCTGTGGATTTTGATGGTAGAGCACACAAGGTGCAGTCTGAATTGGACTACTTATGTGCGAGTACTTGGCAGTCATGTTCACATTCCGCCTGTCCCTGTGACATATATAGCTTTTTGCCTTTTTCTCTTTCCTTTACATGTAAAGAGTTATATCCTGGATGAAATAAAATAGTGTCCCATGGGTGTGCCTCTATGGAGCCTCTGCCATTGGATGTCACACACAATGGGCTTCCTTTGGGAGCTTTCTGAAGGATGCTTAACTAGGTAAATTTGCATTTGTCCCTCCACCTCTTCAATTCTAGCTAAAGTGTTTGTGGAGGTGAGGTATCTCTTTAAAGGTTAATATTTTCTTACCTGAAAATGTATTTCGGATAGATACTCACCTCTGTACACAGGTCCCACTCATCCTCCCCACATTGTTTGTTTTGCCACATTTTAGAAAAATCATTATGTAGGGTATTTTACCTTATTTTTTCAAATGTTTACAGGAAATATTTAAGACAGAATTATTTATTAACTCAGTCCTGTATCACAAAGGATTAAATGTGTAGAGTTATGATTTTGTTTTTGCATTTATGACTGAGATGGTATTTCATAATCTTATAGTCACATTTATTATTATTAAACCAGGCTAAATGTTTTTTAAACAAGTATAGTCTGGAGTCTCTAAGTTTATGAATTAGAAAGTAGGTATTGTTGGGTAGTAGAAAATTGTAACAAATAGAAAATTTGGCTGATGTCAGTTCAAGTACTAGAAGATAAAAATAATATTATGAAAAATTTTAATCTTTATATATTACTTATGTTCTCATAGATCTAAAGTAAACAATTGGTATAGGTGTAGACAAAAGTTGTTAACACCAAGGTAAGATTTTATTGGTATTGTTAGTGATAATTTTAAAGTTGAAGTCCTTTCAACAAAATATTTTTCTAACTTACAATTAAATATAAATATATATATACTTATGCTTAAATGTCACTTTTAACTCCTTAAACCTGAACAGATGCTATCGGTGTTTGGCCAAAAATCCCGATTTCCCCATCAGTGGTGACAGCATCTGATTACATTTATGTCTCATTTACTGAAAACTAATCCAACCCATGTTATTATCTACAAAATTAACAACATTGAAATTTTATAAGACATGGTGATAATTATTAGGAAATTATGAAAATAATTCCAGCAGAATGCATAAAAAGTTACAGGTTTAAAGAGTTAAGTTCTTGTAAAGTTAATTATCACATTGTCCGTATTTCTTATTCTAAATTTTATGTGTAGATTTGTGGAATACAAACCAACATCTTTAGAAAGAAACTACAAGCATGATCTTTTGACAGAACATGATATGGGTGTTGTTATTGACCTAATAAACCCAAATACATATGCTGTGGATTTGAATGGTATGTATTAAACCTCAGTAACAAGATTTTGCATTGTTTTTAAGCTATTGAAACAAAGCTTCTGAACCTTCTTAAAATTATATTTCTAAGTACGGTCTTAATTTATTCATAATTCTGTGAATTGACTTTTTAAGACTTCTTTCTATTCCATAATAAACCTTATGCTACTGTTGTTGCATTAAGGACATCAGAATGCCTGAATTTGGATAGTACTTTCATTAGGTTGTTTTTAATTTTTCATTTATTTTTGCATTAAATAGGTTATTAAACAGTTTAATACATTTAAAGGAAATCTAAAACATAACATGCACTGGCAAATTCTTATATTTCGTAACCTAGTTGAGGGTATAAAAGTGGGCTTCTAGTGGTTCTGTTCTGAAAATAATTACTCATTAAACATATGTAAAATATTGAGCATCTATGGCCAGTAATATGTATGAGAAGTTTATAAAATGAACTTAATGACATATACATCCTTTCTGTGATGAGAAACTATTGGCAAAATAAATTCATACTTTTGTTATGTTCTAGAAGTGTTTTTCATATTTGGTTTAAAAGAGCTGAGTTGCACACTATACAGGATGGCAAATAAAAAACATCAGTGGATAACTTTCTTTGACCTAGTGGTTGTAGTTATGTGGCCATATAATAAGCTAAACATACATGCACTCAGCTAGCAAATTTTTTCTTTCTTTTAGTTGTTACAAGTGAATTTTTCTTCAACCACTACAGCCTGTTTTACATTATCAATAGCCATCTGAAACTTTCTCATGAGCACATCCTGTATACAGCACCGGTATTATCACATTAATATATATGTACAGTATGTTTGTAGATCATATTGTATCATCTATAGATACTTGCATGTGCTCCATTTAGTGTTACAGTGTTTTAAAATGTATTTTTCTTTTTAAATGATTTATTTAAAAGAACAACTCACTGATGCTTATAGTATTTAACGTCTTGATAAAATTATTTTCAATTTTTTTTATTATACTTGCATTTTTTACCTAGGTCTAAATCAAATAGATTAAGATAGATATCTTGTGAATGATTTGAATACCACAAATTTGAAAAGTTTTTGCTTATTAAAAGTGCATGAATTTATTGTAAAACTTGTAACATATCCTAATGAAAAGCAACACATTTTCCATGATTTTATTTTCAGTAGTGATAACCATAACTATTTTTCAGCATCCTTAGACCTTGAGGATGAAAAGCTTCTTGAAGAAGACAACCTTGGACCCCAAGATTCCAAAAGGTTTGTTTTTCATCAATAAACCAATTTAAAGGTCTTTGTCCTGTAAATTTATTTGT
This sequence comes from Limulus polyphemus, assembly GCF_000517525.1. Lineage (NCBI taxonomy): Eukaryota > Metazoa > Arthropoda > Merostomata > Xiphosura > Limulidae > Limulus > Limulus polyphemus. The sequence goes on from NW_013669862.1 coordinate 4,193, forward strand.
ATATAATGTAAACAAATTAATGTGATAACACATTTGCATGTCATACCATCAGTTTCATATTTTCTGCTTTTCTTCATAACTACAAGTAATATCTGAATTTTTGTTGTTTAGTGAGATCTGAAAAAAAGCTGGAATTTTCTTTTTTTCAAGTTAAGCAAAAAAAAACTGATTTATTAGAATATAACCTTACTCTTCATTTTCATAGACAATTTAGTCAAAGAAGTTACAATAATTTATTGTGTGCCTAGATCACGACATCACAACAAAGCTGTACCTTGGCTGAAGAAAACTGAGTACATTTCTACAGAGTTCAACAGATATGGAATTTCTAATGACAAAACTGAAACAAAGTAAGTGTATAAATATACTGTTGGGCTTAGAGTCCAGAAATTGTGGGTATATTTACCCATGTTTAAGAAAAATTTGGGTGTAATGTAATACTTTTTTGGTATTCTGTTTATATACATTTATGTTATTTGTAACTTTGACTGTTGCTTTTCCATGTGTGATGAAATTAATGTCTTTGTTTTGTTGGCATTTTAAATGTATTGGTTTTATGTATTATTATCATGAAACATAAAAGCAAGTACTGTTACTGCAAGATCATTATTCTGCACATCAGAATGACTGTATAATTCCATATTTCCCAGTCAAGTTTCATCTACAACGATCAATTGTTATATAAAAAAGCTAAAGCTGAAATGCTTATTTTCATACCAGTTAGATATATGTATTATAACATGTTTCACTATGCTTTTAAAAAAACTTAAGAAAATGAAGGAGGTCAATGTTAACATTACAACAACTTAACTTTTTACTGCCTTCAGTAAACAAACTTGTAAGGTTACTGAAATCTTTTTTCTTCCTTATACAATTGTACTAAACACCTTACATTACTGCTTTCTAACCTAGTCCTAAATCTGTTTTTAACAATTTAATTCTTTCCATACAGGCTAGGTGCACTGCACTTAATTTGTAACCACCAAGGTAACCAAGAGATTAATCATACTATAACTTTTGATAATGTATACATATATTCATGAAATTTCACACACTATCAGTAAATTTTACAAGTCTTTTGGAGACAAAAACTCAGAATTTTTAATTAAGTATTTTTGATAAAAAGTTGTCCATGAATATGTGAAGTCAGAGTGTTGACTGCTCTGAGTGCAAAGTGATTTTCATATTAAGATTAAAAATACTTTTCTTCATCTGAAAATTGTCAGATTTCATTTGCACAACCTCTGAAACCTTCTAAATAAGTATCAAACGTTTTTTTTTTAAAGAAACCTTTATATTGTAGCTGTTATTTTCCCTCTCCTAGGTTTAAACTGGGTTGGTCAATTTGACTGACCTTGTAACCACCATAAAAAATTAGAAAATAAATCTAAATTACCCTATTTTATTTCTAGAATGATTGCAAATTGTAACAGGAAACTGTATTTGTTTATCCTAACTATCTTAAAGCTCATAACAGTATACAACTGTTTATACTTAATTGTATTGTTTTATTGATATTTGAACCATGTCTAACTAATAATCTTGCCAAATAAGTTGTAAATTGCTCAGTGAACATGCAGCTCACATTACTGTATCAAATTACATAATGCATAAGCTACTCGTGAGCATATCTAGTGTAGTTTTTTTTGTCTTCATTATCTTATGTAATCTAACCTTGTCTGAGCTAATAAGTTTCTAATTTGTTGCATTTTAGTTACTTTTATAACAATAGATACCGAATACACATGAAAAATAAGATATATATAGTACTTAGCTGGGTTTTTTTTTTTTTTCTGTCATCGACTGTCATTGAAACTTAAGCCTACCTTATTCTACTAATGTTATTACTACACTGCTAAATAATTTTTTTAGAAAACTCACTCTACAGAAAACAATGTAATGTAGTGCGTCATTTGATAGAGTAAAACTTTGGCTTTCTATTGGTTATATATATTATAGTATTAAATGCCAGAGAGAACTATTGGCAATTTGTGAAAGAGGATGTGACAAATGGGTGTGGCAAGTTGGTTTGATTTTTTTTTGTTTTTTTTTTTTTGTTTATGGCTTCATCAACAAATAAGGTTGAAGGCTATAAAAAATTGTTTTGCCTGAGTAATAGCTGTATTATAAAGAGTAATTTACATTAAATTCCATACTTCTGGGAGGGGTGGTAAATAAATTAGAGAAGAGAGGAGATCTAGAGTACAAATTTCACAATTCTCTTACTAGGAGAGATTAGGGATTTTTGAAAATATTTTGTTATAGAATTAAGCACTTAAAACGTATGTAATATTGAAATGTGATTTATTAACTACATTTGATGCCAAGTTTATTTGTATACATTGATAATAAAGTAGTTTAATTGAATTTTGAAGATAATGCTGTAAAAATGTTGTGACATATGCAAAAAAGGGTAACCATATAGAAATGGTTAAACAGGAGAAACTATTTTCACAAAGAGCATTACTAATACATATTCTTTTTAGAATCAGTTGAGCAACTTTACTTATTTCATTAATAACAATCTCATGGAAATCAGTAGAATTGAGCCCTCAATAAGCTGAGAGAACAGCTTAAAATGTTGTCATTTCTTCTTTTAAGCTAACTTAAGTCTCAATTCTAACAGTGGAATCAAATCTCTTATTCTTCCTTTTCAGTTTGATAACTAGAAGGATTCATCATTGTTTCTAGTTTATGAACTATATCTAAAACTTCATGGGAAATCTGTTTTTAGGTTAGGAAAAACACTGTCTATAAACTTTACTTTAGTATTAACAACTGCTGCTTTATTATTATTGTCCACATATGTTAAAATGACACCTTACTGCATGTACTTAATGAATTGTCAAAACCAATAAAACATTGACAGCTGATACAGCATCAAGTCCCTGTTAACTTTTTGTGCTCCTTTTCACTAGTTTTTAATGCTTATAAGTTAGATACTGCACTGTATACAACAGGTTTCATAACAGTTAGTTCAGTCTGTCAAGTTGAACTATGTTGTTTAATGATTTTATGTATTATATCAAGTTAAATAGATAAGAAGGCAGGAAAACTTACTTGCTGTACTTTACGTTTGATACCTTTACACATGGCCAAAGTCTTGTCTGTTCTCCTCTCCTTACTGTGTGTTAAAGCTGGAACAATAAAAGGAAAATATTTCTGAGCTGCTTTCACAGTTTCAAACAGTGACAGCCCTCTAGTTTATCCTTTAACTCTCTCTCTACTTGGGCTCGGTTGAATTGACTAACCATGTGATCAATTTGTACTTGTTTAAAGTCATTATAGTTTTGATACTACTAACTTTTAATATAGCATATGTATCTTCACAAAATTGAACAGACATTCAGTAAACATTACAAGTCTTTTACATACAAAAAATCATATTTTTTAGTGAAGTATTTTTAATAAACTAAAATAAATTTGCCCATGAATATATGTTGAGTTTCTTTTTTTTTCTACTCTGAGTGCAAAGGAATTTTCATGTTAAGATGAAAAATACTTTTCTTCATCTCAAAATATCAAATTTCATTTGTGTAATCTCTAAAACCTCCTAAATACATTTCAAACGTTTTTTCAGGAAAACTTTATATTTTATCTATCCTAACTGTATACAAAGTTAGTCAATTTGACTCACCTCATAACCACCAAAAAAAATCAAAATAAACCTAAATTAACCTTTTTTTTTTCTTTCCAGAATGACTTCAAATTGTAACTTGAAACTACATTCGTTTACCCTAAGTAGCTTTAAACCATAACATTTATTTTTTATCGCCATTTGAACCATGTATAGCTACAATTCGTGCGATTATAAGCTGTAAATCAATTGGGGAACATGGGGCTCACATTACACTTTCGAATTACATTACCCATTAGATACTCCAAGCTGCTCATGTGCGTGCCTCCTGAAAATTTTTTATTATATTTTTATCATTATTTATTTTGCTTAATCTGACCTAAACTAACCTAAAGATATTTCTGTTTTTACATTTTATTTACTTTTATGAAAATAAATAAAGAATAAACATGAAAAACAAGAACTAAAGTACTTACCTGTACCTTCTTCTTCTCTTTTCTTTTTGCTCTTGACTGTTGATGGCATGGCCAGGTGGTTAGGGTGCTCAACACAATCTGAGGGCCATGGGTTTGACTCCCTGTTGGGACATTATAATGTGATGGTCAATCCCACTATTCGTTTGGCAAAAGAGTAGCCCAAGAGCTGGTGGTGGGTGGTGATGACTAGCTGCCTTCCCTCTAGTCTTACACTGCTAAATTAGGGATGGCTAGTGCAGATAGCTCTTGTGTAGATTTGTGCAAAATTCAAAATCAAAAAGAACAAGACTGTTGATGACACTTAACCCTACTTTTTTTTATACAAATGGTAGTATTGCACTAGATAATTTCCATTTGATTAAATATTGCATCAAAGAACATAGAATAATAACATGCAAAAAAGCAGACAATGTCCCACAACTATCACAATTTTTCTGGCTTTTGTAACTATGAGACAAGAGCTGTTACAAATTCATCCAAGCTAGTTAACATGTTTCCCATGGGAACGAAGCTTGTACAGCTTGTACTAAAAAAGAAGTTGACAATTCTCTGTTCAGAAAACAATATAATATAATACAGCATTTGATAGATGAAAACCTTGGCTTTCTATTTGTTACAAATAATGTAGTATTAAATGTAAGAGAGAGAACTATTAACAAATCCTCAAAGAGAGGATGTGACAATTGGGTGTGACAAGAGGAGTCTGATTTTCTATTTGATGGCCCTGTAACCAAACAAGATTGAAGGCTAGAAAAATTATGCTTTGTCTGAGCAATGAAAATATATAGTGAGTAATTTACATTAAATTTCATACTTATTGGAGGGGTGTTGAATAAATTATAGAAGAGGGTATGCCTGGAGAAAAAATGTCACATTTCTCAAACTAGGAGAAACTCAGATTTTTTTTAATATTGCCTTATAAAATTAGGAATTCAAACTATATATAGTATTAAAATATGGATTATTAGCCGTGAGTTTACGCTGCACTAATTGGTGTAACATTTTGAATGTAACTCATTAAAAACCTCGTGACATGCTCAGTAAAGGATGCCCATGGTGAAAGGGTTAATGTGGATAGTTTATCACAACAAACCTCTTGCAGTGTTTTCATAGTTTCCTATCCCATTGGATTATCACTAAAGAGCTTGTATAATGAATTTAATATTCTAAAAAAACACATCTATCAATGGCACATTGTTGGCTGCTTGAGAAAGATCCAAAGATAAATGAAGAGCAGTATATTGGGTTTGAATAAGATGTTAACAGCCACTCTGCTTCAGCTTAGCACCAACTCCACCATGTGCGCTCACCATAACAGAAGCTTCATCACAACTAAGTGAAACAAAACTTTTTAGCTCTATCCAATAATATAATGTTTCTATAACAACTTCAACAATTCCATCAATAGTGCCATCACTCAAATAACACAACTACAAGAGAGATGTAACTGGTTTATCACTATGAACCTAGTGAACAAACAATGCAAGCTTCTTTTGAGCTGTTAAATCTAGTTCCATCCAGACATAATCCTATAAATGGAACATTATGGTGTTTTTGTTTTTATGTCTTCATCTAATGCATCACATCTTTCTTGAGTGTTCCTTGATGTTTATAAATGCCATTATTAAACTGATTGACTCATTTAATTTCGGTTGTTCAATTAAACTATGAAATTTTTCTTTTGCTATTTCTTCCCTGATTATGAACAACATTTTAAAATTTTAATGTAAAAAGACCTGTTATTAACACTTATAATAATTAGAATGAAATGTTAAGTAGATGAGAACTATTGTTTCATTAAATAAGACTGTATTAGCATTAGTAATATAGTAGTATTTAATGTAATACTTTTTAACAGTGTTATTTTATTAATTTGCTTATTGTTTAGTACATTTATAAATTACTTCGATTTTCATGCCAAGTTTGAGGTAGAATATTTCATTATCTTATAGCACTTTTAACATTATCGTATGACCAAACATTCATAAACTTTAAAAGAATAATGAAGGTATGTCAGCTTAAAACTTTGAATAGGACTAATATTTAAGTTGTAACAGTTAACATTTACATGTAAGCTCTAGCATGAAGTGTTACTGCTGTTTGAACTACCTCTATCTTATATGTGTCTTGGAAGATCTGCATGCTGGAAATTTGTGCATCCACATGTAAAATAATTATGTACTGAATTGGCTGATAAGCAAATTCTTAAATTCCAACCAAGAAAATTCACATTTCCATTCTGTCCTGTACATGATTTTTGACATTCAGATAATGTTCTTGAATCTTGATGGACAAACAGACTGGAAATTTTTTTTAAAGTATGTAACTTTCAATGAGACACACCAGTAAATACAAACAGTTACTTAATTGGTTAGTATTTTTCTTATCTATCATGATCACTTCAGTTCTCATCTCATGTTGTCTAAAAATAACTTACTTCAAATTTCCTTATTTGTCAGACAGTATTATTTGTGAAAATGGGTATACAGTAGGTAAGACTTAAACCATCTCTGGTATTTGAAATTGAACTAAACTGTTTTACACAGCTTACCATGTTGATGTGACCATTGGAAAAGTATTGTCTTAAAATTCAGGTATATTCTTCTTTGTTTGAAGTATGTTTTGCCTTACATATTGATTATTAGTTAAATTTAAATGGGTATTATGAGAGTTTTGAGACACCTGCCCAGCATATTTTAGTTCGTTATATTTTTAATGTTTGCTCCTTTACTGTTTGTTCCTTAGTGGTTAGTTAATTGGCTGTTAACATTATTAATGAAAATAGCTATTAAATTTTACTGTGAATTAAAAAACACTACATTCTGGAAGAATTCTTCTTATGCTATAATACCTCGAAATATAGGTTTAACTATTATTACTGATCGGTCATATACTATCATTAGACTTACACTTTGTATTTGAATTATTGTTTATTTTACTTGCCTCTCTGCAGGGTTGGATACAATGTCAAGAAATTGTTCAAAGAAGAAAACCTTTATATGGACAGAGAAAGTCAAATTAATGCTATTAATAAAACTTTTGAAGATGCCCAAAAACCGGTAAGCAGTATAATAACATTTTAATAACTCTTCCTAATACATTAGTATATGCGAAAATAAATGTAAATATATTTATCCTTTTACCTTTTCTGGACAATGGGGATGTCGCTGATACCACCTGATTTTCCCTTGTGTCATTCAAAATACATAGAACCTAGCACAAACTTACTAAATACTATCTCATTTCTGCTTAAATAAAGTGGTTTAATTTGATTTAGTATTTTTATGGTTTTAATGGTTGTAAAATTTTCAAACTTTTTGTGATACATTTTTCGAGATGACATTAAATTACCTTATTTTGTCTTAGAATTTAAGTGTTGTTTTTTAATATGAACTCTGTACATCCACCCAGTTGATTGGTATTCTTTAACATACTGCTTTTGATACTTTACTTTGCTAATCGCAGTAGTTACTACTTCTAGCTGTAAGTCAAAATTGACAAAAACCTATGGGTGACTTAAGATCTCACCTTTCTAAATACCATCAATATTTACTTTGAAAGCAAGGTATTGTAATATTTGCTAACAGTATTCTTGGTCAAATTCAGCTTATATCTAACAAATATAGTTTTTAATAAATAATACGTTTATGTCTATGAATTGTTTGAATACAACAGACTTAACAATAATATTCAATAAATAAGGATTTCTTTGCTGTTTCTTACAATAGTCTTAAAACCTAAATTTACCTGATGTCTTGTCATAGAAGAAAATTTCTTTAATTTTGAAACAAATATAATTCAACATGAAAATACTTTGAGGAAGAAGAGACAGTTTACATAAGGTATACTAAGTTCTGAAATTTATGATTTATTCCTTAATTTTGTGAACTTCCCATTAGATTAGTTTGTTCGATTCTAAAGGAGCTTTAGTTATCTAATAGCTTGAGAAACCACTTTATTTACTCTGAATTGATGTAAATAGATTTTGATTTACTCCATTCATTCATATTTAGCCATTGGATTTAGCTATTTTCAAAACTGACCATTATTAATATTGTTCAGACCAGGTTCTATGACGACATAAAGGCCCTTAACAATAAAACCACTAACAGAGAAGAAAAAACATGTGAAAAATAACACATCAATCACTCTATTTTCAAGGGATGATAGTTTCATAGCAAATATAAACCTACACTTTTGGATGAAAAGAAAAATTTTAAAAATCGGGTACATAATAATTCTGAAAATGCTACTTGCCAAAATGATGATTACATGTGATCTGTACATAGTAATTTATGTTATTCCAATTCCAAATGTGGTTTTTTCTCAGTGCAAGATGTAGGCATATACATTGCTGTATAAAATCCCATGTACTGTATCATATCTATAATTATGTTGTGCTGCCGCAAGAGACAGTTGTGCTCTCTTAACATACTAGATTATTTTGTATAAAATCCCATGTACTGTATCATATCTATAATTATGTTGTGCTGCTGCAACGGCCAAGTGACAGTTGTGCTCTCTCTCTTAACATACTAAATTATCTTGTATAAAATCCCATGAGCAGCACATCATCATTATAGACATGATACAGTAGGCAAGAGCCAAGAGACAGTTGTACACTTTTAACATACTAAATTATCTTGTATAAAATCCCATGTACTGTATCATGTCCATAATTATGTTGTGCTGCTGCAACAGCCAAGAGACAGTCATGCTCTCTTAACATACTAAATTATTTTGGCCCTGAAAACATTAACATTTTATCATAGAAAAGAGCACTGCGCTTTATTGAGACAGGATCGGCAAATTATAACTTGTGTAGGCTGCACGTCAAAATCACAGTAGTGGATGCAGGAGGGTTAATTAACATAAACTATACAAAAAAAAATATATATTTTATGAAAAGACTTTTCAAAGCTGAACAAGTGACAATGTAATGGAATTGTGTCTTTTGCACTGTTACAAACATCATTTTTTACCTGATAGAGTAGGTGAGTAATTTTTTCCCCATCTTTGAGAAGTTTTTTAATATTATTTTTAAACATTTCTAATCATTGTCAAAGCTTTCATTGACTTTGTTGTTAAATTCATGGAGGTGTACATAAAACAATTCTCTAAGCCTAGCTAATTTTTTTATCTCTTTATGGGTATTGATACTCTTCTTTACTTATAATAGGTTTTATTTCACATTCTACAGAAAATGGTTAGCTAGATTAATTTACTCATTTGGTCATATTGTTTCAGTGGTTTAAAATAGACAAAGATATATGTGATTCAAATGTAATAAAAAGATTTGAATGGATATATATATATATATATATATATATATATATATAT
>NW_013669862.1:14428-17784 GCF_000517525.1 Limulus polyphemus
CCTTCAGGAACCTTCTAGATACTCATTACGTGTTACCAGTGTCACATGACTTCCACTGTCGTAATATATCTTTTTACAAAATTTATATACTCATTTGTTAACATTCGTAGTATTGTTCAGTCAGTCGTACTAGTTTCATATTCCGGTTTGTTAATGTCATTCTATGGTTCATAGTTCAAACTAACTAGTTTGATATTTTGAGTTGTTCACTTTCATGGTATCAAGTAGTCACTATTTTTATATTTTGGTTTGTTAATGTTTCTGGTAAGATTCGGCCTTAGTAGTTTTATATTCATGTTTATATTTAGATATACAACCTATAAGTTAGCAGGTTAAGTTCTAATATAAGTTAGGATGAGCTTTACTAGGTATTTTATGTTCTGTTTGCTACCTACTGGTGTTTACTGGGGATTTCTCCTTACTTTTGGCTGTAGTTTGAGAAGAAACATTATTAAGAAATTAAATCAGTCACGTATGTAAACTATTAAAAACGATTAACTAGAATGAACCAGAGGTCTGTTGTTTCCATACTGTCACACAACCATTCTATGCTGTTATGAATGGTTTCATTGTGCAGTTCTTTTCAAGTTGGCAGTGTTTTATTTTTCCTCTGCTGTTTTAGATCTAAAAAAAAAGATCCAATTTGTTTCTTCCATCTTTCTACAGTTAACCAATACTGCAAGGAGTCTAGTGATTTTTTTACAGTTAACCAACACTGCGACATCACCATATGCATTAGGGAGGGATGATGGGTGTAGATAGTAGTATGCATTCCAAAGGGTAAGGCATTTGTATAGCCTAATTTTAGACAGCAGTGTTTGTGTGTGAATTTTATTTGTCTATAGTCACTTACAGTACTGGTACCTTCACATTGTTGAGTTTTAATGGCTGAATAACTTTTATCTACATGAATTCAGGCTTGTGTAAAAGCATTTAAACTGAATAGTGCTGTACAGTCTTACAGTGGCTAATAACCATAAGCTTTTAAGATAGACTCAGTACTTTCTGGCTACTTATGTAGGAATTTTTTATGGTTTTGTGTATTCAACCCTACCTTGTTTCTGTACTTTTTGGCATTGCCATCTCTACATTATACTTAATTTTTGCAAAATGTTTTTGTTACTTTATAAAATGGAACTTTCAGATCAACAATCAATGAAATTGAAAATCAAAGTCAAAGGGAAGTATTTTAATGTTTTTTCATAATGGTGTCGCACAACAAAAATTTCAAAAACTAAAAAATTATACTAATAATAAGTGATATTGTTTGACTTGTTTCATTCAGAATCTCTATACACTACTTAGAACTTTATACTGTTTTCATGAAACTTAATTAGATATTTCACTGTGAAAAAGTTAAAGATCAGAAGGATATCAATTATATTCTTTCAGTACAGAAAGAGAGAACATTTCAAGCAGGTAACCATCTATAATGAACAAATCAGAAATGCCTTGTGCTGTGCTTAGACAATCCAGCAATTGATAAAACTGGGCATTTAGAAGAAAAGCAGCTTAATGACTAACTGGGATAGAGTTTTAGCTCTGTTGCACCAACATTTTGATAAAGAGATGAGTTGTCATTCAAACCAAGTTCAGAACTTAAAAACAAAAATTTAAGATAATTTAACTGCTTTTGTAGATGACTTGCACTGTCTAACCATGGTAGCTGTAAGTTTCATGGATATCCTTGTATACAAGCTCTTTAAGGGTCACCTATCTGGTACCATATGGGTTTTTTTAATATAGCTGTACTCACACTAAATACTATTTCTGTGGCAACTAGGTTTGAAGTAGTCATATCAAGCCTTTTGCATGTGAGGAAGAAGCCTGCAATAGTAGTTTCAGTGGTACCAACTCAGCCAGAATATTTAAATGGCATATGAATTTCAATAATATGTAAGAGATATTCACATCTATGATTACAATATTGTACATTATCACAGGGTAAAGCAGATGGATTGTCTAACCAAATGGTGAATATCCAGATCCTGAAATACCTACAGCAGCAGTGACAACAACCATACACTTTATAATGATTTCCTAGTGGTTGTACTTCACAGATGACACATTAAAAGAGCTTTGGGAGGAGCTTTCGAAAGATCCTGATCTAGCTTGAGTATTACTTGTCATGCAACAACATGAAGGGTAAATGTTACACATTGAGGAGCATAGTCTTGGTTCCCATAACTTTATATAAGCAATTACAAATGTAGGAAGTATATTATGTTACAGAATAGTGATTTTAAAACTGTGATGCAGCTAGTGGTCCCCAGAGCTCTGAGGTAGGAGATACTTTGTATGATGCAAAAACTGGAAACCACTAGTGATGCCACTAAGTAAGACCAGTTTTGATTGAATTCTGGAGATGGGCAAATAGAAAATAAAGACTAGGCCATCATATAGTGCTGATTTGTAGTGAATGTCTTGAAAACAGACTTGAATCAAGCCATTTGCCTATACAATAGAAAATTATTTTACAGTTCAGAGTAAATAGAATGTTATGCAGCATATACTATCTATACAAACAGAGTGGCAATAAATTTTACTTTCTTTTTTGTCAGATTGAAAAACATTACAGTAAACCAGGAGTCTATCCACTGGAAGTGTTGCCTCTGTTTCCTGACTTTGAGGTTAGTATCAATAATAGCTTTGTTCAAGAGTCTATAAGTTATCCCTATTATCAATAGTAATTGCATTACCTAAATCAATAAGAAGTATTCATGGAATAATAATGATCTGTAGCCAGAAGAATGGAAAACTTCCCTTTTTTTAACCCTGATGCCTAAAGTTATTACAGAGGCAAAATAACGATATCGAGTTTTCAAAAATTGTAATTGATACTTTCAAATTATCTCCAAAATAAAATTATCAAGTTTTAAATTTTATTAACCTTTAAAGTTATAAAATTTTAAACCTATGCAAATGCAGCTTGTCAGTGGAAGAATCTTAGCCAAAAATCTAGTAAGTTTGTATTTGTTTAAAGCTATTTTTAGTTCATATAATTTGAAAATAGTGAATTTGATACGAGCAAGAACTTTAAAATGCAACTGTTAACATGTTTTGTTTTACAGTGTTCAAGTTTCTGAAACTAACAAAGTCACAAATACATCATTTGAAACCTAAGAATATTTACACTAGATTATAAAATTTCTTAATACATTTTGAGACATCTCAAAGTTAAACAGCGCTTTTGTCTTGTAAGTTATTAATTTTTTTTCTAGTATTTGTATACCATGGAAAGGTAATAAATTATCTTAACCCTTTCGAGACAGGTCATGGGTGAAATGCCGTGTCATCTCATTTGTTGATTGGCATTCAAAATTTTATTGATCTACTATTTCATGAATTTATGTCAG
>NW_013669862.1:18302-30403 GCF_000517525.1 Limulus polyphemus
CTCAATTTTTTAATTTAAAAGTTGATATAAACAAACACAGATAAACATTGATTTTGTGTGTCATGTGGTTTGTTGAATGCAGCACTGGTTCAAATTAAATGTTTGTGAAGACAAAATACCAAGTCTATAGTTTTGTATGGATTTAGAAACTCAAATTACCAATATTGACAAGCTAGAATATATAATAATAGCTTCTTATCTTTTCTATTTGCTAAGATATTGCTCATGTAATAAATCACACACAGTGGCACCCCACCCACCTCTCTCCATATTTGGTAATGCTCCCTTATATACACTTACTTCTATATATGACATGAATAACCAATCTGAAGCTCAGAATGTCCCCCTAGTGGCTTTCTCTGCCATTTTAATGGACTTTGGCACCATTTGTTTCTTTTGAACCAATATTACAAGGAGGTAGGTTGTGTCTTTAGTCTGCTCAAAATTTAATATTTTTCAAACTAAAATACATCTTAGTTACGAAGCTTGATAAATTATAGTGGAATTGTATGGTATTGATATAGTAATTTATGATTTTTTAGTTATTCAAATGTATATATAAAACCTAAAAAAATATTTTGTTTCATATCCCCTACATGCAAAATTTTTAAAGGCTTAGCAACCTACGACAAGCAGCAACCGAGTACAAAGGTCATAACTAGAAGAGATAGTTGTTTGCTTCTTTATTTACTGTTCTATGTTTTAAGAAAAATAAGTTTTAAGAACTTATTTCAAAATAGCAATAATCTGTATACATATATAATGTATAATAATTGAAATGTGAGTGTATTTTACAAAATACTAGTGTATTAAAACACGGCCAAGACAAATTACTTTGTACACACCGAAGGTTAATTTTATATTATTGGATATGCTAACATGAGTGCACGTGAGCCACATCATTGTAACTTCTGTATTGTTAGCCAGGCATGGCTGAAAGGTCAATATAATAAAAGTATATATATATATAAATGTATAATGTCATGAAATTTAAGCTATTTAGTCTAAACATTTATGTTTTTGTGTTATAATCTGTGTTCATTCTAGAATGAAAGAGGTATAACTTATATTTATTTCTTATTTTTTTTATGATAGTTACGAGATCAGTCAAACCTACAGAGCCCATACAGAGATTCATTACTGAAAATAACATATAAAATATTTTGCATGTGAAATTTTTAAATTTTCTGATACATAAAAGTATTTTTAATCTTAAAATGAAAATTACTTTGAATGTTAGATAGGCAACATGCGAAAATAAAAAAAAAAGGCATGAGAAAAACATTGCTTTACAAACCTAAAGACTTGATAAAAAAAAAATGTACTATTTTGCATATGAGAGCATTGTAATGTTTACTGATAATGTACCAAGTTTCATTAACGTTCGCTTACTAATTTAAATTATATCATGAAAGCTATAACAAGCACAAAATGGTTACGAGGTTGGTTTCAGGGACTGACCCCCGTGCTGAAAGAGTTAACAGAGTTTCCCTCATTATTTGTTTATTTGGTTAAAGTAATTGTCTTGGAAGTTACTTTTGTTTAGAAGAACTCAGTTTTATAATTCAAGGCCATTGTGAATACAAGTATCATATTTTGCGTTTGAGAAAAGGTAAATATTGTGAAGGCTATTTTAAACACATACATAAATTGGTAAAAGAAGGACACAGATGACTTTTACATTTTAAAATAGTTATATTTATAAATACTATATTTATGTTGGTTTTAATATTTGGCCAGTTTTTTTACTGTAATGTTTTTTTCAACAATGCCTCCCAGTGGCTCAGAAGTATATCTGCAGACTTAAAATGCTAAATACTGGGTTTCAGTACTCATGGTGGGCACAGCACAGATAGCCTGTTATAAGCATTGTGCTTAACTACAAACACATAGTATATGTATGAAAATTGGCTTTCAGGTCAACAGTTATGTAGGCCATGCATAGCTACTTACTAAATAGCTATACTATGTAGTGATTTTTATCATCAGTTGACCAAAAGAATCAAAATTGTATTTTAAAAGATCTTGTAGTGATCAAGGTGTGTTTGAAGTGTGCGTGTTTCAGTTACTGTGACTTCGAAGAGTTACTGACTTTTATAATGCAAGTTTAAAGGTGGCATTATACTGGCCACTGGAGTATAAAGGGTTACACTGGGGGTGTTAATTTTGCCTGGGTGTGTGGCCCTTTGGATAATATGACATACTTTGAACTCATGTTTTGCATCCTGTTGCAACAAAAACATCCTTTGTGATTTGGGGCTGTTGGTGTACTATGAGGGTGGTTGTCAAATCCCGCTGTTTAGTCAGACAACAGTAGCCTAGAGTGTGTGGTTTGATTCTGAACAGAGTGTAGCTACCCTAGTCTTGTCTAAGGATTGTTATGCATGCTAATTGCTTTTTATTTATTTTTACAGGTTTTTCTTGTTATCATTCTATTTATTCAAGGTTTAATACTTCAATTTCCTGTTTAAAGCCATCACTTTTGAACAGATTAGTAGCTGTTTTTTGTTTCTATGTAGTACCAAAAGTCACAATTTCAAATAGAAATTTAAATCGTAAGAAATTATTTTCACATTAAAGTACACTTTTGAGTTTTTAGTTGCAAAACAATACTTGATTTTCATTTTACTTTTCCAGTATTTCTAACATTTTACATTACTAGTACTTTTTCATGTACCATATTACTTTATAAAGTGAATGCATTTCTCTCACTCTTCTCATTTATTCAACTATTGTAACACAAAAACCTGAATCCACAAACTAGACTCCATATATTCCATATTTTTGATTACAATTTTATTATAACATTTGACTACTTAAACAATATTGTAAAGTAAAATGATTGTACTGTGTAAACTCTTAATTTAACTTAAATAGAAATTTGATCCATTGAATTAAATTTGAAATTTCAATCAGTTACTTTCACAATAATGTTCTGATCTTTACAACATATTTTTACTGAGATACATGTAAATAGAGTCGTAAGTATATGATATATGTTTTAAGTCTACTAATCTTTGATGAAGTTTTGACATCATAGATTGTAGAATGTGCTTTTGTAAAGATAATAAAGGAAGACAATTTTTTATAGGATGTTAAAACTTCATGAAAGTTACTTTTTTAATTCATAATCTATGAGCACAGCATATTAAAGCTTAATAAATCATCTAACTACTGTATAGGTGCAAATAACGTGTTAAGAGAGACCTCAGAATTTTAATCTTGGAAGTGGTGATTATAAGTAACAATTTTGAAATGACATCAGTACTGAATCAGTTTCATTAAAACAATACAAAAACATAAGCTTAGTTTTCAGGTAAGATATTATATATATAATTGTTATTTTGTTGTAGTTTATTTTATATAGTTACATAGATTATATAGATTATTATCAGACTTTCAAATAGAAGTTTTAATTTCTTTGATGAATGTATTGTTAATAAAGTTGTAAAAATGATTTAAAATGACTTTTATCTAACAGAATCAAACACACTTCAACAAATTTCAATTGTTATTGTGCTTTTGACATGTTTCCTCATTCATAGAATCTGTAAATTAATCAAGAGATCATATTATAATCCATGTTTTAAAACTTAAAATTACAAAAATAAGAACTTCGGAAAGAAGTTATGCTTGAATTTTAAATTTTGTATTTATATCTGTAGAATCTTACCTGTGTTATAATATTATGAAACTAGATTTTTGCTTATGGTAGAAAAATAGAACTATGTTTATAAACTTTTGTTTACACTGTAGGTATTGAAATCAAATTATGTGAAATGTAAGTATTAATTTTCAATAATATATCTTTGAGATATGTTCAGCTTTTAGGAAACACCTTATGTGTTCTTAAATCAGGTTTATTATACTCTGTTTTAGTTATGGAAATTCCCATTTGCCCAAGTGACATTTGACTCGGACCCTGTTCCAATCAGCCAACTAGAAGAAATGTCACAGGCAATGATCAGGTTAGTCAGTTCTGACACTTTTACTGCCTGTGTGCTATAAAATATTGCAATAGATTACAATGAACAGGAAAGCTGATACAATTTTTACTAGCTGTTTTTTTAAAAATGTTACTTAAGAAAAAGAAAGGTGCCATTTGTTCTGCATATGAGTGATCAAGATTATTAACCACACACAAAAGTAAGTGGCACTTTTACTGCATGTTATGTCTAAGACTATTTACCAAACAAAAAAGTAAGTGGCACTTTTACTGCATGTTATGTCTAAGACTTTTTACCAAACAAAAACATAAGTGACATTTTACTGCATGTTATGTCTAAGACTTTTTACCAAACAAAAACATAAGTGACATTTTACTGCATGTTATGTCTAAGACTATTTAGCAAACAAAAAAGTAAGTGGCACTTTTACTGCATGTTATGTCTTAAGACTATTACCCTATATTTACCAAACAAAAAAGTAAGTGGCACTTTTACTGCATGTTATGTCTAAGACTTTTTACCAAACAAAAACATAAGTGACATTTTACTGCATGTTATGTCTAAGACTTTTTACCAAACAAAAACATAAGTGACATTTTACTGCATGTTATGTCTAAGACTATTTAGCAAACAAAAAAGTAAGTGGCACTTTTACTGCATGCTGTGATTAGTAATATATTACTCTGTGCTTCTCCAAACTAAAAACAGGTACCACTTATAGTGTGTATTTAAGAAAAATTATTAAACTACTACATGAAACATAATCCATACAGCAAATTACTTTGGTTGTTGTCAGTACTTTCTACAAGGATTTGTAAATATTTTTTATTAAATTTAGAATCTATTTTAACATAAGAAATATACATCTGGTCCTAATATTACTGTCATCATTGTCTACAGATATTTAATGGATCTTTTTATTTAGTCATATAAAGTATCTTCTCAGCTGGTTAAGTTTTTAAAGTTTCTCAACAATATAAACTTTGCAGCTTGCATTCAATAAATATTTTAAGTCTTTCCCACAATTAAAAAATTTTTTTTTAAACTTGCAGTTAAAGTTTCTCAGCCCAGTGCTTCTATTTCCATATAAAGAACTTCTTTATGAAGGATTCACTGAAGTACAAATAAGAATAAAATGTTTGTCACATGTGGTTGCTTTAAGTTTGTTGAGCTGTAAGTGACTTATAATGTTGTATTGAATAAACCTACAAATACTAATGGAGTCATACAGACTCCATTATCTTTTAGAATTACATTTTTATAAACTGCAGAAGATGTAATAAAAAAATATATACAATCAGTATTGCAGTTTAATTCCACTAATTACTGCTATAATTCCATATGTAATTTGTAAAGAAAATGAAAGATTTCGCCCAATTTTTTTATTCAATTCTTTGCCATGAGTGTTATAGTAGGAAAAAACAAAATTACTTAAAATCTGGCAATTTGTGCACTTCACTACTAGTGAATCATATAAAAACAACTTGGCAATTTGAGGATAATGTTAAAATCTTACCAATATATCTAACATGTATATTCAGTTTTAAGTTTTCTTTTATTACACAGCATCACTAGTGTCAAATGTTATGACTTTTTATAAATAATGAAACCAAAGTGAAAAAACGTAATCCATACGTAAATCTTGTAACTAAAGGTACTAATATCAGTTTACTACTGTGTGATTATTACGGTATACCGTGGTCTGTTTTTGGTATTTTGTTAATTTTTTCTTGCCATAGATGCACTCCAACAAGCATGTTTTAATGTGTTTTAAAGGTAATTAAGCTTATAAAAATTTTGTAAGTGATTATTTTAATAAAGAATTAATAAAAAATAAAGTTGGATTTGGGGTTTGATTCTCTAACACAGTGCACTGGAAAAACTACAAACAACCTTTCATTGTTTTGGGTTGACCATTTGAATTGGCTAGATAAAAAGCCTTACAAGCTAAAAAAAATTGAGTGTAATGTTATTTCATTTATGTAAATTTGTATTTTGTTTTTAAATTTTCTTATATATCTATATATATTTGCAAAAGTAGTAGCTTTCACTTTTCAGACATTTTTTTGCTGATAATTAAAGTGCCAAGTGGTGGGAAAAACTTACTTTAAGACTACATCTTTATATAAGCAAAATATATCCTTACATTAATTTAGGCTTAAATTAAAGTCTGTTTCTATGCAAACATTCCTCTTTTAGTTTTACTAATGAATTATATTTTGTGTGAAGCATTCAGTCATCATGGTTTCTTTATTGTGTTACTAAAAGATTTATACAATTTTAGATTTGAACCATATGTTACCTTTATTGTTTGAGAAGTTTTTTAGTTCTTTTCACCAAGGTTTTTCTTTTACCATGCACATTAATGTTTTAATTATTTAGCTAAATGGATGATGGCATTTGTTTATTTTTTTATTGTTTTTAGAGGAGTAATGGACGAGAGTGGGGAACAGTTTGTAGCTTATTTTCTTCCAACGGAAGATACAACAAGGAAAAGGAAAAGAGATGAAGAAGATGCTGTCGATTATGTGGATGATGATGAGTAAGATCTTTGAGATAGAATTAAAATATGTGGTGTTGGTATTTATGAGTAAATTATGTCTAAAGAAATGAACCAGGAAGGACAACCATAAGTTACCAGTTATATATATATATTTTTTTAAGTTTTAGTACCTACAAAGCTTTAGGAATACACAATACATCAGATTTCACCCTAATGTGCATGCATAACATGTTACAAAAAAAAAAGCAAATGTAAGTGCTCAAGGCCACTTTATCTCACATCTGTGCTACCTATCACTTTCTTCAGCCATCTGTGGAAAAATGGCTGCCTAGAAAGAATTAAAAAATTAAATGAAACTAACATGGTATTAAAATGGACCACTGGGGGAGATAGATAAAACTCATCCGAAGTAGGTTTTCCAATCCTGGACAGATGGACTATACATGCTGGTAGATAAAAGTCTGTTCAAAATCCTGACAATTTCTGGTATTAAACAAAAAGCATTCTAGGCACACGAAAAATAGTTATAAGTTGCTATTCTTACATGACTATAATTTGAAACTTGTAATGGACTAATTAAGTATAGTATGAAAAAAAAACATCTGCAGTCTAGTACGATTTATAATACTATTCTTAGGCCTTAAAGTTTGTAACTGTTATATGTTGGTTATACTCTTCATAACTCAACTACAAATACCTTATACAGCATACAAAATGCAATCCCCAATATGTAGGACATACACAAACAACTTTTAGGGAATTTTTCAACAACCATAAATCATCTGTTAACACCAAAAAAGATCTCTGTTGCTCAACACTTTAACCAACCTGGTCATTCCATTAACTCTTTCAGCATGGGCTAGGTCCCTGGGACTGACCTCTTAACCATTTTTGTGCTTGTTATAGTTTTCATGCTATAACTTTTAAGTTAGTAAGCAAATGTTAACGAAATTTGGCAGATCATCAGTAAACATTACAATGCTTTCATACACAAAGTATAAAATTTTTTATTAATTCCTAAGGTTTGTAAAGCAATCTTTTTCTCATGCCTTTTTTCTTCTTTTAGCATGTTGCCTATCTATCATGCAAAGTAATTTCCATTTTAAGATTAAAGATACTTTTATGCATCAGAAAATTTTCAAATTTCACAATTTCACATGCGAAATCTTTATAATGTCCAGATAGCTATCAAGTGTTTCTTAAGGAAAAAACTTTATATTTTAGCTGTTATTTTCAGTCATGAATCTCTGTACGGATTTGGTAGATTTGACTGATCTCGTAACCACCATAAACAATTAGGAAATAAATATGAATTATGCCTCTTTCATTCTAGAATGAACAGAAATTATAACATGAAAACATAAATGTTTAGACTAAATAGCTTAACCCCCCCCCCCCCATCAGTGGCACAGCGGTATGTCTGCGGGCTTACAACGCTAAAAACCGGGTTTCAATACCCATGGTGGGCAGAGCACAGATAGCCCTTTGTGTAGCTTTGTGCTTAACTTCAAACAAACAAAATAGCTTAAACCTCATAACATTGTACATTTATATATATTTATTATTCTTATTATATTGATATTTCAGCTGCACCTGGCTAACAATACAGAAGTTACAATGATGCAGCACTCATGTTTCCAGTAATTGTAATTATGTGTGTATAAATGAAAAAAATTCTAATTATGTTACCTACATCAAAAATATATAGATAAAAATCAACACTGTTTAACAATAATGAAATAAATATATATGAAAACCAAAACTGTAATTGTAATAGTAAATGTAAAGCAGATTTTGAAAATACTTTTTAAAAATCTAAATATTAGGCTCTTTAGGGAAAATGGAATCCAAATTTGTATGAAAGTTTTCAAAATTTGTCCATTATAATGCTACTAACAAAGGCATAGAACGAAATATTATTAAATATTACACCATTTGTCAGGAAAGTACAAAAGGTATGATTTTTAAAGGAAAATATCTGCAACAATTTATCCCACAAAGTACCATTTATCAAACTAATCAGAAAATGCAAATGAAAAACAATACAGGTGACAAAGAAAACCAAAGAGAGCTACAACATACCAAGCACCACTATCATTCACTATATGTAACTGTTTTGGATATGATAGTTAGCCCTGAAACCATTAACCCTATGTATACAGGTGGGTCATAGTGCATATGTCACATCCTTTTTACAGAGTTACATTCAAAATTGAATTAAATCATGTTATTGTAAATTAGTAAATTTGGCAACAAAATATAATTTATGATTCATATTTTATGTTATCTAAGTTCTGAGCTGTAAATAAGTTTTAAATAAGTTCACAATCTTCACTACTATGCACCATGCAACACATTTTGCCCTCTGAACTCTCCCATACATATATGTATTCTTTCAACACTTTCATGGCTATCAGTTTTCTATCTATTAGAACATAAACTATAAACGGTGGAAGTCCAGCATGTAAAATTTTTATCTCCTATGTTCCAATAAATTTGTACCATCTTGTAGATTTAGGTTGGTTTTTAACCCATATGGTAAGTATTTAATGAAAATGTTTATAACCAATAGAAAGAACAAAATTTGTTATACTTCAGTCTTACATTCATTTGTTTAGTTTTCATGGTCAGCCTTTGCAGTTTGCAAGAAAAACTTGACATGTTGAGAAAAGTTGTTGCTCCAAGCAGTAATGGAACTTTTAAAATCTATTTAATAGTTATCTATTTATAAATTATAGTAGTTTTGGGACATGCTATTCTTGTGACTGATATATTTTTTATATTCTAAAATGCACATTTTAAAGCTATATTAATTATTTTTTGGACAACCAACATGATTACTCAATATCCTAGCTCAAGAAAAGTAAGTGCACATAGCATGGCATGATAGTAACTTATCATTTGTTTTCACTAAGCTTTCCTCCTGTGATATATTGCTTTTCATGGTGTTAAATACAGTATAATGTAATAAAGTTGAAAGGAAGCAGATGTTAAAAGGTTATAATGTATAATTGTAATTATTTGTTACAATCTGTAGTCATTCTAGAAAATATTATTTTGATTTTATTTCATATTTCTCAACTTTTTATTTCACTGTATATTGATGATTTTGTTACAGTTAGTGTTAGGTAGAGAAAATAGAGATAAAGTATAAAATTTAACCAAAAAAAATGTATATTCATTTTGGAGATTCTAGAGGTTATGTAAATGAAGTATGAAACCTGTAATATGAAAGGGAGTGTTTTATTCCTAGCATGGAAATTACATTTCACTCAAACTGACTCGGTAAAGACTATGAATTCATAGAGAAATCTTTAGTAAAAATACATTATTAAAAAGTAGGATTTTTAGTGTATAACCAAGTTGTAATTTTTACTAAAAGTTTGCCAGACTTTGTGAAGACACACTTAGTACATTGAGTGTTATAGTATTTATAGTTTCATGGTTACCTGTTGGTTAGAAGGTTGATCTTAATCATAGTAGAAATATCTGTTAATAAAAAAACATCCCTAAATTCCTATAATTGGGAAACACTCAATCCTCTACCAGTAAACTGTTATCACAAGATAACAAAAACTATAAAATTGAGCACCATCCTTTTCCTCCATTAACAATGTCATTCAAGTATAAACTGGGCTAGCTGAAACAAACACAGCTGCTTGAAGCTGGCATTTTCAGCCCTAGGCTACTAAATGTATCACAGATCAAATGGTGAAATTGCTTTAAAGCTAGTATTTATAATATGTAGGTGACCATGAAATACTAGTGTTCTTTCATGGATTGCATTTTAAAAATAAAGGTGAACATAACATCTATAATGCAATAATACAATAAGCTTTACTTTTGTTCAACCAGTACTGTGAAATTTTCATTGTTAATATTCAGACATTTTAAAGGTGTTTAAAATGGGTGATAATCCATACTTAATGAAACATACATGCAAAGGAAATGTTTTTTGAAATCCAGTTATGGTTAAATTATATTTATAAAAAAAATAGAAATAATCTTTAATTATTAAACATTCATGGAGTTTTACATAAGTAATTGTAAGTATATCATGAGCTTAACTATAAAATTGGTATTGCTCTTAAAAACATCTTGGCTACCTTGTATGTGAAATAAAACTTCATAATTTTTATTGTTCCTTTGTAGGTATGACTACAGAATGGCTAGAGAATATAACTGGAATGTGAAAAATAAAGCTTCAAGAGGCTATGAAGAGAATTATTTTTTTGTATTTCGTGATGGTGAAGCTTACTATAATGAGTTAGAAACAAGGTAAGGTCAATTCTGCAAAATATGACACAATATTTACTTAGTTTGTTTTTTCTGAATTGCTTACTAAGATCATAATTCTCATGTTTTCTATTTCTAACTTTATGACAAAATAACGCACTTTTTCTCAAATATGAAAATTAGTTGTATTGGATAAGCAGGCTTCCAAATGTTTGTGATCTTATTTAACAGTGTTGCCTGAACCCTCGTTGAAACTCTCAATTGTAATTTTATGTTCTACTTTTTTTCTTGTGTTTTGGAAAAGCCTTCTGCCATCTTTAGTATTTTATGAAGAAAGACACAAGATGTTGAACTGACTTTGAAATGGGTTGCAACTGCCTATTGGAGAAACATTTGTAGAAATATATTGGTGACTATACAAACTACTTATGCAGCTCAGTGTAGAGGACTATGTTTTGAAAGTCTTCAATCCTTTGTCTTTCTGAAGATTTTTGCCTGAGATATTTTTTTATGTTTATCCAGAACAACTTCAGTTCAAAAGTAGTCATGGACAGAATTAAGCAAAAATGACCATTCCTGTTGTAATAATTCAGATCTTATTTTGCATTGACAGCTACAGAATACATGCATATACAAATATGAGTTTTCATAATCCTTAGTGGTAGTATACCAGCATGAAAAGCATTTAAACATGGGCTGATTGCTGTTTTATGACAGGAGAAATTACTAGATTATTTGTATATGCATGTATTTTGTGACTGCTAATACAAATTATGGGCTGGATTATTTGTATATGTATATACTTTGTAGTTGTCAATTCTGAATATGATCTGGATTATCCCAGTAGGAATGGCTATTTTTGATTATATCTGTCCATGACTAGTTTTATTTTGTTGAGATATTTTGAACTAAAGTTGTTTTAGGTTAGTTGAGGCTTGAAAGTTGTATAGGTGTGAAAAATGTGACTGATGCTGGTATTAGCTGTCACTGTCAGGTTCACTGATAAATAGTGATGTCATGTACTGCAAGTCTGCCTTGGTTAATATGCGATCTTAAGAAAGATGTGTGTATGTTACAGAGATGAAAGTCTTCCGGATATATCCGGAAATCCGGATATTTCTAAAAAATCCTGAAAACCTCCGGTTTTTTTCCGGAGAAACACATTTTTTAAAATTATTTATCGGATTTTGGTGTTCCATGCCATAGATAAGCGTTTATGCAATCGCGCGGTTTGTTTACATTCGGCGACAGGGCGCCGCCATTTTGTAGTCTCGCAATGCTTGCTGGCGTGTACGAGACCTTGTATGCTTATAATGCAAACCTCGTGTCATGTGAACGAGATTTTATCTCAAACGTGATTTAGAAAACAGCAGTCGTTCTTTTGTGCACCTTTCTATTGAGCGAGACAATTGAAG